>NW_024581124.1:576108-635022 GCF_017639235.1 Corvus kubaryi
TGTGTATGTGTGTGTGTCCGTGTGTCCGTCCATGTGTATGTGTGAGTATGTGCGTGTAAGCCTGTGTGTCCCGCGCCCGCCCGCACCGCCGCAGCCCCGTGGAGCCGCCCGCGCCTTCCGGCGCCGTGACCCGGCAGTGACGCGGCTATGGCCGCCCGCTGAGGCGCGGAGCGCGGCCGAGCCCCGGCGGGGCGGAGCGGGGTGGGCGGTGGCTCCTCGGCGGTCGCGCTGCGTGGTTGGCGCTCCGGTGGAAGCGGGCTCGGCCGCGGGGCTGCGGGTGCCGCCGTGCCCCGGAGCGGGCGGGCTGAGCGGCGCTCTGTCCCCTCAGGCGCGGGAGCCGCCGCGCCCCAGCAGCGCCGGCCCGTCCCCGCGGCTCCGCGCCGCAGCGGCCGAAGATGAGGACTGTGCTCATGGTGGCGGAGAAGCCGTCCCTGGCGCAGTCCATCGCCAAGATCCTCTCGAGAGGTAGGGGAGGCGGGGCGGGTGCCCGTGCCCGCCGCTGTGCCGGCGGCGCTGGAAGCGCTCCGGAGGCGCGGCCGGAGCGCAGGGATGTGTGCGAGCTGCCGGGAGGTTCCCGGGTTTGCTGTCGCTGCAGTGAGGGTGAGAAGCACCCTGGGCAGTGGCTGCGTTGTTTTGGGGCCGGAGCCTCCTGGGAACGGTGGCCTCGGACAGGTTGTAGTTCATAAAAGAACGGAGTGTCCCATCACGTTCTGATTATTTTTATGGGCCGGTGCCTGTTTAATCCAAGAATAAAGGAGTCTGGTTTTGGTATTTTGTGTAGCTCTAGTGTGCCTTAGAGCATACGGTGTCTGGAAAGTGCCAATCAAGTAGCAAGTTGCTGTTCTGAGATTTTTGAAGTTTTATAAATTATCTGGAAAATAAAATAAATTTATTGTAAGTGTGTGGTCTAGAAAACTAGCTGTATTTTTGTAAGGTTTCCTGGTGGGAGAGAAAGGCTGATGGAGATAATGGATATTTTAATTTGAACATGAAATATACTTTTTAAAAGGCCCAAATTGATACTTAATGAAATAAACATTTGATCAATGAGTAGAATTTTGTTATCAGGAAGACCCTAGCTGTAAGATCTGAGGAAAGGGGGATGTAATTTCACACAGAATAATTTGTTTCAATAGCCCTTTTTTTTTACCTCATTGATACTTATGATCCTATTTTCACAGGGAACATGTCCTCTCGCAAGGGACTCAACGGTGCATGCTCTGTGCATGAGTACACTGGGTCCTTTTTAGGACAGAGTGCCCACTTCAAGATGACATCTGTGTGTGGTCACGTCATGACTTTGGATTTCATAGGTATTTGCCTGCTCATAAGATGTTTTAACTAATACTGCTTGTAGAACTGCCAAGTCCTTCAGAGAAAGCTAAGAGGTCCCTTGGTATACAGTAAAGCGAGATGTGTTAAGGTAGAAAATTTTCCATACAAATTTTGAAAGCCAAGTGTTTTGCAAAGCAAAGCTGTTTGTTTTTTAAATATGTCTTCAGAGCTCCACTTAATATACTTTTGCTTTTCAGGAAAATATAACAGCTGGGACAAAGTGGATCCAGCAGAACTTTTTAGCAAAGCTCCCACAGAAAAGAAAGAGGCTAATCCCAAACTGACCATGGTGAAGTTTTTACAGGTATTCTTTCTTTAGTTATGTTTTCCTGTGTTCCTAAATAAGAATTTCCTTCCCTGCAGGGAGTAGCTTTTTGTCACAGTTAGATCTATTTTATTAACATAGTATAAATAATATTTTATTTTTGCTGGTTCTTACACTGTCTGAAATCTTTGTTAAATTCACTTTTGCCATTGCCTTCTGAGTTTTTTGACTGTTGATATCCTGCTTCTCGGAATTGGAGCATTGGATGCAAGTTTAGCTTTAACTGCAAGTGCAAGGCACAGCTTATAAATGCCTTCTTTAAAATAAGTCTGTGTTGGTTACTGCTTACACTTCACATGCCCTGCTGAAACCAGAAAGAGAAATCTATAGGTAGGGAGGGGGAGGTGTTTTTTGAGTTGCTGAAGAACTGTGCTAATTTTTGTCACAGGTGGAGGGAAGAGGCTGTGATTTTATTGTCTTGTGGTTGGACTGCGATAAGGAAGGAGAAAACATCTGTTTTGAAGTAAGGTTTCCATTTTTAAGACTCACAATCCCATAATATATGTCTGACAAGACTGTCAATGCATTGTTTTATGAGTATACAGTAAAATTCAAACTAAAGTTGAATAGTTTTGAAGGCATGGAGGGCCTTGGTGGAAAAACTCACATGCTTTGAACTCTGTGGGAGCATAAATAAATTTCAGAAGTGTTGATCATCTCAGATGAGCAATCAGGTCTCTTAAATGTTAGAACATTCCAGTGCTTCGAGAATTGGTCTGTATTCCCCAGCTGGAGTGGTTATTTTTATGTCCTTATAAAACTTCATCTCAATTATCTTTGTTTATTAAGCAATTAGATGCTTTAGAGCACAGGAGCTGCTTGTAAGTGTAGGCTTACTGCAGAAATTTGGTCTCTGCACATAAAAGGCATAGAACTAAAACTTTGCTAAGATATTTTTTAACATCCTATTCCCAGAAGTCTACATGAAGAGTATTTGTTTGGGGGTTTCTTGTTTAGTTTAAAGAAACACGTTTTATCAAGTAATTGTTTTAAGTTCTTTACGTACCACTGTATCATTACTTGTACCTTAGCAATAAGTAGAATAAACCCAGACAGAAACTGGTACATGTTCACCAAAAGGTGCTGCAGCTGCACTGGTGAATGTCTTTGCCCTTAGCCAAGAATACTGATTTGTTCCCAGCAGTTGCTGTATAGTAAATAAATCCTTCAGTTTTGTTAGTTCTTCATATGCTTTTGAGTGGATGGACAAATACTGCTCTGGCTTATCAGCTAATGTATTGGCATGACAATTAAGAAAGCAGTGACATAGAAACAAATACTTTGTGGAGAGTAGTTTTACCTTTAGAGAGGAAGCCTTTGTCTTTCAAATCCTCTTTAACTATGCTTCTGATTTTCCTTAGGTTCTTGATGCTGTTCTTCCTGTCATGAACAAAACCCGTGGCACGGAGAGGACGATTTACAGAGCTAAATTCAGTTCCATCACCGACACAGACATCTGCAATGCCATGAATCACTTGGGAGAGCCCAATCGCAATGAAGCTCTGTCCGTGGATGCCCGCCAGGAGCTGGATCTGAGGATTGGCTGTGCCTTCACAAGGTGACAGCACAGATTGCAGACGGTTTTGTGAAAGGTTCAGGAATGGCTCTGTGCCCTCATGATTTAACCCCAGCCAAGCCCCACACAGCCATTCACTGCCTCCCCACCCATGGGGTGAGGGGAGAGTGCTGGATGGGTAGAAGGGGGAAAACTCATGGCTTGAGATACAGACAGCTTAATAGGTAAAAAAAAGCTGTGCACACAAGCAAAGCAAAATAAGGAATTAATTCACCACTTCACAGGGGAAAGCAGGTGTTCAGCCATTCCCAGGAAAGCTGGGCTCCATCACCCGTTATGTTTATTTGGGAAAACAAACACCATCACTCTAAGTGTTCCCCCTTCCTCCTTATTCCCCCAGCTTTATATGCTGAGCATGATATCCCATGATCTGGAATATCCCTTTGGTCAGCTGGGATCAGCTGTCCTGGCTGTGTCCCCTCCCAGCTCCTTGTTAGGCAAAATGATTGTCTTAATTAGCTGTAAGAGATGATGTTTCTCAGAATGCTCTTTTCCTAATGCCTGAATGATTTTATAGATTACTCATATTTTGTTCGTGTATGATAATGGAAACATCTGCTTTTCATGGGAATAAGGATATTAATGCATATGTTCCTTGTTTGTTTCCTCCCAACCCCCCCCACCCCCCCTTAGGTTCCAGACTAAATATTTTCAGGGAAAATATGGGAATTTAGACAGTTCTCTCATCTCCTTTGGGCCATGTCAGACCCCAACACTTGGATTCTGTGTTGAGAGGCATGACAAAATCCAGTCATTTAAGCCTGAGACTTACTGGGTGTTGCAAGCTAAAGTAAGTTTTACAGTACTTGTTTTTACAAAAGAAATGCATTTGTATTTTGTTCATTCATAAATTCGTAGCTGCTGACAAGAATTCACAATGCCTATAGTTTACTCATGTGTTCTCATTCTGTTCACATGTGTGTCACCACTCTCAAGAACAGATTCCAGGATGTCAGTTTTGTATTAAAGTGCTTATTGTCTGCTGCTTATAAAAATTCTTCAGTGCTAATCATCTAAGCTTAGATTCAGCCAAAAAGACTACTTAAAATGGTTCTCTTTTGTTCCCTGGGGTCCTTGGACTGACTGTTGTTAATTTGAATCCAGGAATTAATTAGCCTGCCAACAAACATTGGCATTGCTGAGTATTGGAATTTTAAAGCAAATAAAATGCTTGTTGTGTTAATTGGCAATTGAGTCCTCAGAGTACTTTGGCAGCTTAGAGCAGTTTTACAGCCTCGCTGCTGTCCAAGCTCTGAGAGCAAACCAACAGGGTTTTATGGCTTGTGATCACAAGACTTTTTTTCACACAAATAAGGAATGCATGGTAAAAGTTGCCGTTTTTGGATTTTAAAAGTAAAAAAAAAAAGGTGAAATCTGGCATCTGCTGTCATCTATTGTGATGTGTCTTGTGTG
The DNA here is from genome assembly GCF_017639235.1 of Corvus kubaryi. Lineage (NCBI taxonomy): Eukaryota > Metazoa > Chordata > Aves > Passeriformes > Corvidae > Corvus > Corvus kubaryi. Next base: position 580,758 of record NW_024581124.1, read on the forward strand.
TCATGCTAGGAAATACTTGGTGCTGTTTACAGAGGATTTTGTGCTCTCTCGTGTTAGTCGCTTCATACTAATTCTTGTACATGGGGCTTAAAACATGAGCTAGTTACAGTTTAATACAAATGATTGATTTTTGCTAAATCAAAATGGTAAACTTTGAATTTCTGCCTATTTCAGTCTTTACTGTTCCCAGCACTAAACAAGGACAGTATTTCAGTTCAGGGCAGGAATAGTTCTGGTCATTCCCCAGACCCCAGAACTCCAAGTGGTCCGTCCTTCTCAAAAGCCCCTGTGAAAAAGAGCACAACTGTATGTTTGAGCACTGGTGTCCTGGTGCAGGTTTGTCCTAAATTTATCCTAACAAATCCTGTATGTCCTAGGATTTGCTTGCTGGACTCTTGTTGGGAATATACATTCTCACACTTTTAGGAGTAGAGTTGGGGAGAATGAATTAATTTTATCTTTATCCAATAGGTGAGCCCTGAAAAAGAAAATTCTCTCACTTTAGATTGGGATAGAGTGAGGGTATTTGATCGTGAGGTTGCTCAAATGTTCCTGAATATAACAAAGATGGCAAAAGAAGCAAAGGTAAGAGTGTTTACCAAGTGTCAGTAGATCCATATTTCATATAAAGGAAATGCAATTTAATATTTCATTTGCTGCATATTGGGGCTTTTGATTGTTTTTGTTAAAGATTGTAGAATATCTGTATTTTGGTTTTCACTTTATTCATCTTGGTGTAAATGAGAATAAAAGGCAAGAGATTTTTTTTTTTGTAGATCATATTATGCTGGTATGGTCATCTCAGCAGAAGCCTCCTCTTAGTACTGACTTTGGAAATGATTGTCATTCATGATAGGAACTCTTCATTGCTAAAGCTGCTAGGAAATACTGTTCAGATCTCTCCAAGCAGACCTCTTATTTTCCATGAGACATTGAATAAATTGGAATTTAATTGTGTGTAGGGCAATATTCCTGCAGTTAAATTTTTAATCATGTGTATGGTGCAGTCTTTATAGCCAATTAACTTATAACTCAGCTCTGTTCAATACTTGTTTGACAGTATGTTTGGATTTAAGTGCTTATAGACATCAAGGTTCAAAGACTGCTTGAAGCTTTTAAAAATTTGCATTCTTATAGTTACTGTTGCTTGGAATGAGCACTAAATCCTTGTAGCAGTGAAAGTATGTGCTGCTGAGGTAAGTGGGAAGTAAAGACAGCAGTAAGCTGCCTTGCTGTGTTCCCAGTTAGTTGTAGACCTGATCTAGTCCTGGCACAAAGGGACTCTAATTTTAGAACTTGATGAAATTATCTCCAGTCAGATTTTCTAAAGTAAAAATATGTTGGTGGTTACTGTTTTAAGAGAACGAAGCAGATATGATAAGAATAGACAGTGGTAGGTATGATACATGTTTATAGGCATGAGTGAAATTATGCACTTACCAAATGTCAGAACTTTTACTGTGAAAATGCTGTTTTCTAGGTAGAATCTGTGAGTAAAAAAGAGAAGGTGAAACAGAGACCACTGGCTCTGAACACGGTAGAAATGCTACGAGTGGCCAGTGCTGCTTTAGGTAGGTACAAAATTCAGATTTTCACACTGTTTTAAAGCAAAATATTTCGGCGTCTCAAACAAAACAAATCATACATCATTTTGGGCAAAGGATCAAGTTTAGAAAGCTGCTTGTCAAAAGTGAAATGTTTGGTAAGATCAAGGTGACAAAAGTCTTACGGAAAAGACAAACCATAATTTATTTAAATACTTGGGTAAGGTGTGCACCCAGATGCAGCAAACCATAATCACAGGGATGTGTAGATGATTTTTGTTTTCTCCTGTCTCCTCTTAGGAATGGGTCCCCAACATGCCATGCAAATAGCAGAGCGTCTTTACACTCAGGGTTATATTAGCTACCCTCGAACAGAAACTACCCATTATCCAGAAAACTTTGACCTGAAAGGATGTTTGAGACAGCAAGCCAATAATCCTTACTGGGCAGAAACTGTGAGTACATGAAGCAAAAGCTGTACTATCATTCTCTAGTCTGTGTTTTAGACTAGATCTTGCTTGGTGTATTATGACCTGTAGGCCTTCAGAAACTTTAAATGGCTCTAGTTTCTTTTATTTATGTTGTATTGTTACGGATTTGATCTGAGTAAGCCATTTCTTTCTTCACCCAGGTAAAAGCACTGCTATCAGAAGGCATCAATCGTCCAAGGAAAGGCCATGATGCAGGAGACCATCCTCCCATCACCCCAATGAGAGCTGCAACAGAAGCAGAATTAGGTACAGGCAGATTCAGTAGTGTTGGGACACTGTGAGGAAATCAGTCGCTTGAGGTGTAAGGTGCCAGTTTCAAAATCACCGAATTTCAACAGAAATTAAAATTATTTGAATGGCAGGAAGTGAAGAGAGAGAAAACTTGATCCTCACTGAAACTTCTGGTGACAGTGAAGTTCAGAGCTGCTTCAGCAATTGATCCTTGGGACTACAGTACTGCCAAGAAAAAGAAAACAGCTTAATGCCTACTTTTCTAGGAGAAATTTGTCCCAGAATAGTAGCTTCCAAGTACCGAAATTTTATTATATTTTGTGGCTGAGGTGTTGTTTCTCCCCAGGTGGAGATGGGTGGCGACTGTACGAGTACATAACTCGGCACTTCATTGCCACTGTCAGTGCTGACTGCAAGTACCTACAAACCACCATTTCCTTCAGTATTGGCCCTGAAAGGTTTACCTGTGTCGGAAAGGTGGTAACTTCACCAGGTAAGACTAATCAGGAGTAAGTATTAGCTGCAGATTAATTTTTTTCCCCATTAATACACTGAATGGATATAAAAGTGAAGCTTTGGAAACAAGTGCAATTGTGAAGACTTTTTTGAGCTCTCAAAACCAGAGACCAAATCCTGTCCTAATTTTCACACTTCAGTTATGATAGAAAAAGTGTTATTTTTCTTGTAGTAGTCTCAAAGATTTAATGCCACATTTGCCAGTGTGAAGACCAGTCTTTTAACAGACAGTAAATGCCTTGTGGGGGATAAATTACACAAAGGCAGAAGTTTTTTCTTGGGCCTCTATAAAAAGAATGTAGCAGCACTACTGAGACTTTTATGGTAAACTGGCAAGTTGTTTGTTTCTTTACCTACAGGGTTCACAGAAATTATGCCATGGCACAGCATCCCATTAGAAGAGAGCCTTCCCCACTGTGAGAAAGGAGATCTTTTTCTGATTGGTGAAATAAAGTTGCTGGAAAAGCAAACCAGCCCTCCTGATTACCTGACAGAAGCAGAACTGATCACTCTGATGGAAAAGCATGGCATTGGTAGGAACTTGCTTAACTTACATTGTCCTGCAGTACATCCACCAAGAGTGCAGAGTGTGAACCACTCCTCTGCACCATCTGTCAGTAATGAGCTCTCAGTATCCATTTGGATATGTACAGTGATAATCTCTTCCCCTTCAAACCACCATGCCCATAGCTCCCCTCAGGGGATGGTAGATTGTTTCTTCCCCCACATTCCTTTCCCTTTCTTATCCTTATTTTTAGTAGTTTCTGGTTTCTGGCCAAAGCAGTATCCTTTCATAACACATCCCTGTCACTTCTCTGTCAGAAAGAGCTGATGTGTGGAAGGAAGCACCTCCCCATTCTTAGGAATGATTTCTTGTCTTTACAGCTTGCTTTAGCTTTGCTCTCTTCAGTAATCCTTCTGTATCTTATTATACAATTTACCACAATTCTACTTTCCTTTATCAGTCTGACTTGTTTATTTTCTCATGAATTTGCCCAGTCAGAGCAAACACAATCTCTTACTCTTTTTCCAGAGAAAATAACTGTGAGAATAGGTGTCTTCCCAATAGTAATTCTTTGGAAGAGATGAAAGGATTAAGGTTAAAACATATGTTTCAGACTTCTCAGAATTGCAAAGGAACTACTAGAAAGAGAGAAGTTATTCACTGGAAGTAGGGTAATAGTAAGAAAGTATCTGAATTTAAGCAGTCTTAGGAGCCCTGTAATTTGACATTAAACCAGAGAATCCAGAAGTGGGTCATTTGATGAAAACTCTGTTTTGTTCAGGGTGGATCTGTTGTTTTCCTTTGTGTGGCAGGAACTGATGCCAGTATTCCAGTCCACATTAACAACATTTGCCAGCGAAACTATGTCACAGTGGAGAGTGGTCGAAGACTAAAGCCTACAAACCTTGGCATTGTTCTGGTTCATGGTTATTACAAAATAGGTCAGTTAAATGCTCTTCCCTTTCCATCCTTTTACCTTCCTTTCCCTTTACTATATCAATGGCTGTTGTCACTGTGTATGTAGCATTTCTGTCTCAAATAATGCTGATTTTGATGTCAGTTTATGTATTAACAGTTTCCTACATCCATTTCTGACCTTTCACTGCTGCTGTCTCTGGTTTTCTGTCAGATGCAGAATTGGTTCTTCCTACGATCCGCAGTGCTGTAGAGAAGCAACTCAACTTAATAGCTCTGGGTAAAGCAAATTATCATCAGGTCCTGGAGCACACCCTTGATATTTTCAAAAGGAAATTTCACTATTTTGTGGATTCTATTGCAGGTAAAACTTTCCACATGTGAAGTTCCCTACAATTACTTAGTTGTTGCATAGAAAATACTTATATATTAGGCTCCACTCAGAGGTTAGGCTTTCTGAAAAGTTGTGCCAGGACTGGAAGTTTCTGGTCAAATTAATTTGATCTCCAAAGGGAGATGGACTGAATCATGTCTCCAAAACCCTACGTCAAGTTTATTTTGTGCCTGTGCAGTGGCGAGTTTTTGAAAATTTGAGATTAGCTGAACCTGTGTGTTTGTGCATGCTCAGTGCAAAATACTTTGTATTTTAAAAGTCTTTGTAGACAAGGAAGAGCATTGTGAGTAAAATATTTTAAATCTCACTTCTTCACAGATCTGTAGATGATTTCATGCAAGGTTTCCTCTTAAGAACTGGAATTCTAACATAAATGTGATTATTCCTTTTGCAGGTATGGATGAACTGATGGAAGTGTCTTTTTCACCCTTGGCTGCCACAGGCAAACCCCTTTCCCGCTGTGGTAAATGCCATCGTTTCATGAAGTATATTCAGGTCCGTTTACCTCATACTTGGAATTTGAATTTCACTTGCTGGGGGACATTGAGTATAAACTTCTTTTCTAGTATTGAACTTGGGTTCAGATGTGGTTGTCATGAGTGCATTTCTAAAACAAAAAGGCTGATGGGGTTTTGCCTTGGGGAACAAACCAGAGAGCAGCTCTAGCTGGGTTTACCACAAGTTTTAAACTCTGTTGGCCCTGCAGTTGCTCAGGAGATTTGTGTTCTGTTTCCAGGCCAAGCCGAGTCGCCTGCACTGCTCTCACTGTGATGACACCTACAGTCTCCCCCAGAACGGTACCATTAAACTCTACAAGGAGTTGCGCTGTCCCCTGGATGACTTTGAGCTGGTGCTATGGTCATCTGGATCCAGAGGAAAGAGCTATCCACTGTGTCCATACTGTTACAACCATCCTCCCTTCAGGGACATGAAAAAAGGTAGGAGTTCTGCAAACAGGCAGGTATGACCCTCACTTGAAATAAATTAGGTACAATCTAAACAATGTGCTTTATAGGAGTTTTAAAATCAGTGTTGCTTAGTATAAAGTGCTGTTCAAATTAGACTCTAGATCCCTAAACTTCACGTTAAACTTACTGACCAAAATTTATTAGTTAACAAATTTTTGAATTTTTTTTTCCATAAAACAAGTAAGAAAATAATTTACCTACCTGCACTGCAGGTGACCTTCACAACACTCAGCATGCAGTGAAAGACACCAAAATACTGATGCCTTGCAAATTTGAGTAGGCTTGGATAGGAGTATAAACAAAGAACAGGTCTTGGGAATGTTTTGATACTGAGATAAATGGTGTGTCAAAAGCTGTTGAAGGATACAAGAGTGTTCCAGTGAACCACGGCACAAGAGGAGGTAGAAGTTGCAGTTAGTTTAGTAGCTGTGGGACTGAAACTTATTTAAAGTAGTGCACTGAAGCTTTTCCACATCTTTTTATTACCATCTTTTAATTAAAAATATCTTGGACTAACAGTGAGTAGTTCGTGTATAAAATAGCAGTTAGGCAGGAGCCATACATTTAATTGAAAACGTAATTACTTTTCATCGGTAATCTGTCTAAACTGCCTGTACTGTACAGTGGCAGTATATGGCGAGTCTGAAAACCATTACAGAAAAATTTTTGAGCAGGGGATTATTCTGAAACTGTGAAGAGGTAAGTTGCCATTTTGGGAGCAGTTCCATTCTTTAGTGATTTAGAAAATCTCTAGTATACTCGAGTGTCTCTGGCTTCTGTGTCTCACTTCCTTCAAACTGGGTAGTGTGAGCAGTGAGATAAAGGGCGGTCTGGTTTCACTCCTCTTCCCCCAGGAATGGGCTGTAATGAGTGCACCCACCCCACGTGCCAGCACTCCCTTAGCATGCTTGGAATTGGGCAGTGCGTGGAGTGTGAGAACGGGGTTCTGGTGCTGGACTCGACGTCGGGTCCCAAGTGGAAGATGGCCTGCAACAAATGCAACGTGATCGTGCACTTCTTTGAGAACGCCCACAAGGTCCGAGTGTCGCCCGAGACCTGCGACTTGTGTGAGGCGGCGCTCGTGGACGTGGATTTTAACAAAGCCAAATCTCCCTTACCTGGCGACGAGACCCAGCATTCGGGCTGTGTGTTCTGTGATCCCGTGTTTCAGGATCTGGTGGAGCTGAAACACGCGGCCATGAGGCACCCCATGCACCGTGGGGGACAAGGGAAGAGGCAAGGGCGGGGAAGGGGCAAAGGTCGGAGACCTGGAGGAAGACTCAACCCAAAGAAACCCAAGGACAAAATGGCAGCTCTGGCTGCTTACTTTGTATGATGGCCACACAACAGGCGAATAAACTTGTTATAAAAATGTGTTTCTCTTTGAGTTAATTTTTAAGTATTTTTGATGTTTCACTGCTTTCGTGTTCTTAGAACAGTTAAACACCTTCGGTTGCTCACAAAACAAACTATTCTGGATGATCTGTTAGTAACTGAGTAAGCCTTAAAGCTTTTAATTGGGATTCATTGATACAATTAGAGCTCACAAACAGTAGGGAGACTCGGGAAGTCTACCTGGACTCATAACTGTGGCTAAAAGAAAGGAAGTGGAATTTGTCTCTTCTTGTCATTTCTGGGGCCTTTGTCAGCCATGCAAGTGCCAGGAATATTAGAACTGATTAAGATCAGTGCTATGCTGCCATAGTGTTTAAGTGTGGCATGAGACTTGCTTCATCTGACTTTGAATCTTCAAAAATAAGAAATGATTAGTAGCTGTCAGATTTTTAAATTACATCTGCAATAGCAAGAGCACTACTTCAAGACTCATTCTGCTGCATAAGTGAATAATGCCAACAGACATACAAAATGGAAATTACAAATGTAAAGGGGAATATCTGCCTTGAGCGGTGATTCCCAAATTATGGCCTGTGCAGACAAGTTAGTGTCTCATGGCCAATGGGGCCCAGTTGAATGAGACTTCCTGCTGCTGCTGGAAGACAGATTGAGTATCCATGCTGGTTTTTTCCTCTGTGGTCACACAGCAGATCATATCTGACAAAATACACTTTGTCCTGTCTGTTCCCTGCATTGTCATTTCAGTGTTGGTGAGTTTTGTTGTCAAAAGGAGGGTGTCCTCATGCTTTCATGTGCAGCTGTATCTAACCACTGTGGCACTGGATGCCACATTGCAAAATCTCATTGTACAAATATATGATACTCTCTCCTTTCCTTCCATGTGCTTATGGCTGAGTGTGTCTGGTCAAGTACAGTTTGTGTCACTTATAGCCCCAAAACAGTTTCAGCACTCATGGTCAGATGGGAGGTGCAAAGGCTGCTGCATTTCAACACAGAATGTGCAGAGTGACCTGATACGGGATGCACTGGCAACAGAGAGGAAAGACAAGTCCCTACAAAGGTAATTTACAACTCTGCTGTTTTAATTGGCACAGTGTGTGCATTTACTGAACGAGAGAGCACAGCCAAATACCACAGCACCAAGCCTGTTCCTCTGATCAAATGTTTGTTTATACAGTTACAACTCAAACATGAACTATGTTTTAACAGTACTGCTTAGAAGATCCAGCCATAGGTAGAAGGGGGTTTTTTCTGTAGTTCTTTTTAGCTCTTTCTGGTACGAGCAGGCTGGAGCAAATAGCTTCTTTTCATGAAGAACCACGACAGGGTTTTAAAAATTAGCTTGATGTGGTGCCTCAGAGGCATAGGTCTTGGCATAAACTACAGTGGCTTTCAGGGTGCTTGTACTGATTCAGTTGTTCAAGTCCTCTATCTGTAGCCTGGTTTGGTACACCAGGAACTGCTCTGAACATACTTGTGTGCCCAGCTGGCTGCTGCTGCTGGCTGCGATTTCTGTGATGCCGGGAGATGGTCCTGGATGTGTGGGAAACCTGTCACTGGTCATTCTCCACGGCTTCTGAGCTGAGTGGGAATGCTTTCCTCTTCCTCCAAGCATGGCTTTTACTTTGGCTATTTGCAGACAAACTTTTGGTTGTAAAATCTATTTGCACCCTTCCCATTTGCACGTATCTCCATGTGTGATTTGTCAGGGTGTGTAATTCTTCAGAATCTAATGTAGAGTAAGTATTTTAGGATGGAAAAGCCACTCACCTCAGTCAGTACTCACCTTGAGTGTACTGTGTGCAGTTTTGGGCACAAAAATGTAAAAAATACATTACGCTATTAGAAAGCATCCAAAGGAGAGCCACGAGGATGGGGAAGGGCCAAGGGGAAGCCGTAGGAGGAGTGGACAATGCTCTCAGGCACATGGTGGAATTTTTGGGGTGATCCTGACGTAGAATAGCCTCAGTTGGAATAACGTTCTATGATTTCGTGAGTGCTGAGCGAGGGGAGAGCTCGGTGAAGAGACATCCCTGGGAAACACCTTTCTGCTGCTTTCAGCCCTTCCCTGATGGCAGAGCGTGTGTGGAAGGGGAGGGCACCAGCAGCTGCCCTGGGAAGAAAGCGGCGCGGCGCGGCGCAGCCCCCGCTCTGCCCCGTGCCTTTCCCCGCGGCACCGGGAGCTCCCGGCCCGCATTCCAGGCATTGTTTGCGGCCCCGCCTCTCCCGGCCCCGCCCCCGCGCGCCCCTTAAAGGGGCCGTCACCGCTCCCTCAGCCTCCGGCCCCGCCCCGCCCGCCCCTCCCGGCCGGGCAGCGCCGCCATGGCGCTGGAACTGGAGCCGTCAGCGGCTCCCTTGAGCTCCTTCCTGAGGGACTTCCCGGCCCCGCTGGCCCCGGGGGAGCCGCTGCCGTGGAGCTCCGCGGGGAGCGGCGCCCTGAGCAGGGCCGAGGTGCCGGGCGCACTGGCCGAGCGGGCGAGGAGCCTCCTGGGCAGCAGGTGAGGGGGCGGCGGGGCGGGAGGGGGACTCCGGCCGGGCTGCCCCGGGGGCGCCGCTGGCAGCCGGTGTGAGGGAGCGGGGCCGCCCCGGCAGCGGGGCCGCAGCAGGTGCAGGCGCGGGAGGCGCTTCTTCCTGACGCGGGGCCCGCTGGGGGCGGGGGAGAGCCCTCAGCGTCTCCAGAGAAATTTAGTTTTGCAGATTGATTGATTTATTTATTATTCCCCCTTCTAAATGACTTTTTGTGGCTGTTAATAGCATGCTTCTATTCAGGCCACAGGCCTTCGGCCCTGTGCCTTTATGGTATTGCTTGTGTGTGCTTTTCAAAAATATTCCTTTCCCACTCTCGGTGCGGATTCAGTGACAAGCCTGCAATTAGCGCGATAGGGCGATTCTTGTAGTGAAGTGCCGACAGCGTGAATTCAGGTCCCTCGGGGCACCTGTGTGGGTCAGCTTGGAAGTCTGGGAGGGAGCGGGTCTGTGAGGTGCCTTGCAGGGCTGCCAGGGGTGCTCAGCTCCCCAGCCCTTACGAGTGCGACATGCTTGTGTGGGTTTCTGAAGCTGATGTTTTCTTAAGACTTCAGGAGCGTACTCACACCACTGCTGGAACACACAGCTGCTCATCAGTGGTGCTTCTGTCATCCCCTGACTGCATCCTTGTAACCCTCCTCCTGAACAGTTTAGACTTCCTCTTTAACACTGCTAAGAATTGGGATGTGACTTACTTCTTTTGGCAAGCTAGTGCTTCATCAAGAACAAGTTATTTCCCACCAATTTCTTGTCTCCTGATATTCCACTCCCTTCCTGCACTTCGGCAGTAGGGCCTGTGCATTCCAGGTGTTACAAAGTTCCTACCACAGTCTGCTTCACTGACCTGCTTGTAAGAGTCAAGAACAGCAATTGTGGATGGTCTAAAAGAACATGAGTGGTGATCAGACTGTGCTGTGGTACTGGGGCTGTGGAGGTGACTGGTTCTGGTTTGGTATATGCTGAATGTTACCTGGTTAATAGAGGAATTTGATTGATAGAAAACATGGTTTGAATTACTTGCCTTTTTAACTACTATCTGGTGAGTTTATGAACACCGCGTGGATTTTTTTTGTTGTTGTTGAAAGTCTATAGGTGATTTTTAGATATTTAAATTGTCTGAGAAATTGCCTTAAAAATCAGGTTCCTCCTACATATTACAGAGATGATTATGGATGTAATATCATTCAGAGTAATGGTGTGCCTAAACCTGAAGATGAGAAATGCGTGCCAAAGAAATACAATTTCTTAGTCAGTAGTTTAAAAAGGCCCAGATAATCATTGCATTAGTTGGTTGTGCTTTGACTAAATTGCTCTTGAACAAAACACAGCTGTGCATTCCGCAGTGAGATTGCAAATTCATCACGTGCACTGAATCGTTGAACTCTGTGGAGCAAAAGTGGTTCTGGGTGAGCACTTTAAAGAACAGGGTAATGCCAGTCTTGAATAAATACTTATCACATGGCACCCACTCTGCCACGTGGACCGGGCTGATCCTCTCTACAATTGATTTAGAGAGGAGGGTATTAAGCTGTAGAGTTATGGGATACCTTACTCAAACTGCAGTGCTTGAAGAATCAGTATTTCTGAGCTGCATATCTGCTGACATTCTATTGTTGTCTATTGGGCACGGTAACAAGTGGAAACAGAAGAGGAATGATGGTTTTGCAATCCTTTCATCTCACCTGTCACTCCTGGTGTTTACACAGAGAGGAGCCTGCCAGTGTCAGAAGCTGCATTTTTCACATACCTGCCCTGCAGCCGGTTCTGGCTCCACAGTCTGTCATACAGAGCTGCCTAAGTCCTGAGCTGGCAAGGAAGGGAAAGAGAGCTAAAGAAAGTAAAGCAGGATTGAAGTGCAGCAATCTACTTATTAATTCTTTTCACAAAATGTTTGTAAAAAACAGAAATAGATGAGAAAAGTGTTTTTATGAATTCTTATGGCTGGCTGTGGGCAGCTCTGTGTTTGGGTGAAGCCATGAGTTTGGGTGTAGAGTAGTGTACCTAAAGTGTCAAATGTAGGGATCCCTGCAGAATTATAGCTCAGTTTTGGAGTCCTATGACAAAGAGAAACCTCATCTTGTAGTTGCAAAAAGGCTGCATTTTCCTGTTGGGTAGGCTAAGTTCTTGCATGTGGAGAAAGACTGATACAGCCCAAGGCCAAGACAGGAATCTTGTGTTTTGAAATTGCAGGCCTTCTTCTCCTAATCCCTGTAATTAGGAACTAAAACTGAAGTCTCTGATTGTGTGAGAAATTGCCAACATTACATTTTCTTTCCCATGTTTGCTACTCTGGATCAATTCAAAATGCACCTTTGAAGGCTAAATAAACTTTTCTGCTGATGTGAATCCTCAATAAAATAGATGAGGGAATAGTAAGGAGATAAGAGAAAGAAGGATGTTAAAGGTTTTAAGACATGGAAAAATAAGGGCGAGGGCTGACATTAGAAGACATTTAAATGTTTGTATAAAAGTTGTTGAAGATGCAGAAGTGGTGCCAGATTAGTGACTGTGCAAGAGGTCACTGTAGTTGAGATCCACTGATCTGCAGGCTGTCATGGCAGCATCCCAAACATATGGATGGCAGCTCGGTGGAAAATACACGCCCTCAAATATCACAGTGTCATTCTACGTAGCTTTAACGCTAGGAAGATGTTTGTGGATGTACCTTGCTGACTTCTAGCATTGATGCTTGATCTCTGTTTCTGGAGTGTGAGATTTCTCTAACATCCCAGCATCACAGAATGTATTTTACATGGTGATTAGTGCTGCTGAAGGATTTCTCTGTAGATCAAAGTGTTATTGGGAATTGAGTTTGACGCTCAGTTCTGCTGTTCTGCTTCTCATTTTCTGTGTTGTCAGGTACTTCATTCACATGTGCACAGATGTGTGGGTCATGGCCCAAAGGGCCCAAGCCAATAAAGGTCCATAGCCAATAACGGTCCAGCAATATCCTTGGCTCATGAGACAACGTATGGTGATGTTTAGTTTGTTCTTCCAGTTGCTTGGAGGCACAAACCTTTGTGCCTTTGCAATGAGGAATGTTGTTCTTCCACTACTGATCAGGATTTCTGTTGAGAAGAGAATGGACCAAGGAATAACATTGGTTGGGTCCAACAAGGAGTTTCTGAATGCTGTTGCTTCTCCAAGACTGCACACATCTCTTTACTTGAAAGCACTTGGATACATCAGGCTAACTCCTGGATGTCCTGATCTAAAATGAATTATTTTAACAAATTTCTGCAAATGCAGCTACCGTAGCAAAACACCAGCTAAACCAGCAAACCATTTTGCTCCCTGGCAGGACTTGCCCCTAAATCACTAATCTGGTGAAGCTTTGCATATACTTCTACTTTGAATAGTCTATTTAAATCAATGGAACTGCCTGCTACTAACTGCAGCTAAATACATACATAGCATTCTGAAGAATTGGAGCAGGCTTAAGTAATCTTGTTTTGCAGGATTTTAATTAACATACACTTTTGGGTAATAGCTGTGTTCTGATAGTCTATGAAGGTAGCTGATTGTGAATGAAGAGGCCATTAATTACTTCCCAAGCTTTAGAAATTAACCTGAAATATTCCTGACTTTTACTGCAACAGAACATGAGATGAAATCAGACCCCTAAATATAGAAATTTTGTCTTCCCCTTGATAGGAGCTGAAACTTGTATGGCCATCCTGTGACATATCCAAAGAACAATGTGAAATTCCTGCAGCCTTCCTGTTTGAGGAGATTTACTACAATAACAGTTGAGAGACTTGGGCTTCCTGTTCTGCCCCCTCCCAATCAATCTGCTGTTGCCTCAGCATCCTGTTTTGTGTCTTTGTGCTTTACACTGTAGTGCTCACACCCAAGGTGAGGCCCTGGCATCTTTATTTCCAGCATTCCCTGCTTTTAGAGTAGTTAATTCAGCAATTCTGATATTTTGATGTTTTTATATGATTTAAGCATGAGGACCAGGAAAAGAAAATCTTATCTTGCTTCTGATTTCCCAATCTCTTCTTAAAATGCTCTTTAGCCTCTTCCTCTGTGAAAACTACGTTCTACTGTGACCTCTGCTTTTAATAAATCCCCTAAAACTTACTTCCTTATTCCTAATTTGAACCATTTAGTGTAATGCACTGCTATTTCTCCTTGCTTGGGAACGTGTTTGCTATTTTGCTCTCATAACCTGTGTGAAACACCCTTTCTGTCATTGTTTCAAGATAAATATTCAATTTTGAAACAACATGTTTAGGGCTTAATTGAAGAGTGGCTTTTGTGGAATCAAGCCTCTCCTGTTCTGCTGTGTGGTTTTTCTTCCTGCAGAGAATTAAATGGAAGTAGCAGGTGACTCTTCCTTGCACATTTTGTATAAAAACTGTTCAGTAATGACTGAAGGGCCTGTACAGATGGATTCTGGATTCTGAAGCTGCTGCTCCTGGTAGTTTCATAAGAAAAACTGGAAAAAAAACCTGCTTCATGTAACCATAAGAGATGGAAATTCTGTGTGTGGCATTGTTTATGTATTTGTTTTGATTCTCTTGTTCATCTCTTTTAGCAACCTGATGTCATTAACACAAGAAACAACTTCTTGTGCGTTGTAGGATGTCAGATGTTCTCTCCTTAATGGATGTATATTTGTACTTTTCTGGCCACCATCACCCTGGGAGCTCTGGGTACTGCTCTAATAAATGCTAATGCTTAGAGCTGCTTGAGTGGAAACATTCTGTAGTTGATTGTAAGAATAAAAAGAGAAAGTGAAATAAAAGTAGCAGATTGGGTAGAAAATACTGAATACAAGCAGCTTTTGTTTGAGGAAACTTGTGACCTGCTATTATTTTGGCAGTGTGAGAGGATCTTTCACTTGCTGGAGAACTGCTGGCATTTGCAGATCTGCACTAAACTCACTGCTGATAGAGCTGTAACATGCTAGAAACATACCCTGAGCCCACAGTGGCAGAGCTGTGCTGGGTGTGATCTTCTGCTGTTACAGAGCCCATGGAACAAATAAGGGCACATCTTCCCTTGGACTTGAGGCAGCTGCAGCTGACTTATGCTAGAGCTTGTGCTAGCAGATACAGCACTTCATTTTCCTCAACATATGTGTATATGCACACTCTGAATGGAAAAGAGGATTATACAGTGGTGCACTGGCCTGCAGTACCACTGCTGCCTTGTTGCTATGACTTTGGTAATAATGTCTGTTTGGGGTGGGAGGAATGAATTCTTTCGCTTGCAAAATAAGTAAATAAAAATGCAGAAGGCTTTGTGTAAACATGGGTGTTTGGTGTGTCCTAGAGAGGCTTTGTACCACCCTCAGGAGTGACACAGAGCTCGTTCCTCTGCTTCCAGTGCTGAGGAGCAGCTGTTTGGGGTCTGCCATCTGCTGCACTGTTCTGTGTCCTCAAAGCCGCTGTAAGCTGGGCGTGGAGCACTGCAGGAAGTCTGTCAGCTGTTTTCAAGTCTTTGTAAAAAGTGTAGTTGTAGCTGAGGCTCTGGCCAAGGTGTGGTGGCCTGACCTTTGATGCTCTGGATGCTTGCCCCCTACCCACAAAGCTGTTTGCTAGAGACTTCTGAATACATCCTCTTAAACTGGAGGGGAAGGAGAGGTAGGAACGTCTTTGAACCAGTGACTTGTTTGAAACACTCACTGCAAGTGTCCTGGCGGTTTAATGACCCAAATAAAAAAAAGTAAGAAGTTGTCTTACTGGGTTTCTGCTTCCCAAAAGAATGTACGTATTCTGGTTTTTTTCTTTTTGAAGACTGGTACTAAAAAGGTCAGTAACAGTCTTATGATTGACCTGACATATGTGATTACACTGTGGCTGTGGTGGTGTGACAGCTGGTCTTTTGAAATAAAATAGATAACTAAATTGTATTGCAGAAGAGAAACAAGGTGAACAAGAGAAGTAAGTTTTGTTCTATAATTTATGCCAAATCTAAAGTATGCAAAATACCATAATTGCATTCTACTTCTGTAACTTTATTTTGGCCCCCAGGTATGTGTATTAGCAGGAGCTTTGCGTAGCTCCTTTTACCAGTACTGTGTGTCCAGTAGTCCAGAATCTTTCAAGGAGGAAAGTGGCATATAAACTTAAGTGTCTTCTTTATTAGCATAAGTATTGCTTTACTCTTTAACTTACTTCTTTTATCTGTACTCAGGTTTTTGAAACAAGGCTTGTATTTTACTGTGAGTGGCTGCAGGATATGAGCTCCATGCTCCAGCCACTGTCAATTTGACTTCAGCTGCTGGTGAAGCTACAATGCCTCATCTGCACTGTTACAACATGCTTTAATTCTTTTAAAATATTTTTTATTGTGGTCAAAACACACCCTTTATGTTAGCAAAGAAATAGCCTGCAGCAAAGAAATTCAAAGTCTGTTTACTACTAGCCTGTGTGTGCCGAGGCTGAGTGTTTAGTGTTGCGTGCCAGAGAAATGGGGCTGACGTGTTTCTCCTAAGATTCTCTTAAAGTAGCATCCTGTGCGTGTAACACACCCCACCAGCTTTCCTCTTCTTCCCAATACGGTTGGTTTTCCCCTTAGGAAACAGCTACAGTGTTCCTTCTGATTCATGGAGATTAAATTATGCTTGATTCAGCTCGTCACCAGGGTGTCTCGGGCTTCTTTGAAAGGAAGATTTTAACAATAAGTGACATTCTTCTTTGCTTACAGGAAAGGTTTGAAGTCTGTAATGGTAATTGCAGTGGGTTACTTTTGCACTGGTTGCCATAGGTACTGCAGCAGTTTCCAGATACTCTCCAGCCAAGTGAGACCTTGTAGCTCTCAACTAAAGCAGCAGTTCTTGCTCTTTTTTGATGACACATTTTGTTAACTCCTAAAGTCTCTGATTCAGAAGATGAACTTAAAACTGATAAACATCGAACCTGAATGAAAGATGCCATTCCTTGGAGCTCCATTTACTTGAGCTCGAGTGAAAACCAGTCTTGCCAATATGGTAATGCTATAATAAAGAGTTTATAAAGTAATCACAAATATGTTCTGTTCAGAACTGAGATTGAACTAAATAGGTTGGGTAATTTTTTAGACTTTCATCTTTTTTCAGTGTGTCAGAATCAGTTGTTTGATGTTGTTGCTGACTGCATAACAAAATCCCAATAAGCAACCACTTTCTTATAGATTTGCAGAGCTATGGAGGGGGAGGAAATACATAGGAAGCAAAGCTGAATGAAGTGTATCAGTACTGAGGAATCACTGAATTTCCTTTTCAGGGACTGGATGGCAACTGGAAAAAGTTTAAGGATGTAACATAATATGTAAATTTTTTCTTTGTTGCAGGCATCCTGTAAGCAGAGGTTTATACAGGACTTGTGCATTATAGCACTAAGTAGATTTCCTTTTGTTTAAGCTGCTTTTTATGGACCCAGTTCAGCAATCCTGGATTCTGGAAAGCAGAAATACGAAGTTTAAAATCAAAGTATTAAGCCCTCTTCTGATCCTGAGCTGTGAACCCAGGCTAGAGTTGATTTTTTCCTCCAGCACAGCAGAGAAATTCTGAAGATGGCTGAAGCTTTGGCTCTCACTGTGCAGCTAAATGCATAGCTGGTTCTTAATGTTTCTTGTCTCTATTCTTGGAGCTGAAACGTGCTTTGACTAAAGCTTCTGACTTTCAGCAGCATCAGCAACACATCTGACATTGTGGGGCTTATATTTTCATATTCCTTTCTTTTTCTCTTACGCAAACAAAAACGGGAAGAAAGATTTTTGGAGTGCAGGGGGTGCCATATCTGTTTTGGATGTATTTCTTGCTTGACCTTTTAAAAGGTTGTCTGTCAGTGTCAGTGTCATTATAAGTGGGCATTGTTACTTTAACTGAGCTCGGAAAGGAACTGACTCCCCTAAACATATTAGCCTTAAAAAAGAAACAAAAAGCTGCATTCTGTTTTCCCTTGATGTGACATGACTGCAGCTAGCACTGAAAGGACTGCAAACACATTGCCATCTATTTGAAGTACCGAAATAACTCATTAAATTGGGCTGTCACTGCCACAGAATGCATAGCATAAAGCAGGCCTGTGTTGGAGCCTGTTGACTGAGACAATGCTGTCTGTTTGCTGCCACAGGAGGTACTCATACACAGCTGTGAGGATGTGACAAGGCCTCTCTTTCAGGAGCACAATGGCAAAATGCATTTCAGCTTGTTGTCACTGGGATCTGAAACCCCGTGGTCTTCCCCTCTCTGCCCTTCTGTATGCACAAACCAGTCATTGCTGAGCAACATCAGACCAGTTGCTTCCACCATTTCATACTCCCCAGCAAACCAGTTTTATGCAGAACTTTGTAAAATGTTTCCTGGCAAAACAGACTCTTGTCCTTGACTTGCTGTAGGTGCCTTAATGTGGTATTTGCTTTGGTTATGTAATTCGATTTTTTGTGGGAATCAAACATTCCATGAACAATGGATAAAGTGGCTCTTTATGGATTTTGGTGCTTATTCTTCATTGTGCTCTTAGAAAATGGCTGGAACGTGTGTTGTGTACTGTAGTTTTTAGTGCTTGCCATGAGACTATAGGGAATATAGGAGTTATTTTATAGTAGCCTCATTCTGGAGTTGGATGGGACTTACTTGTTTAAAGACTCAAAAACATACCAAGTCTGTGCTTCTTATAAACATGTGGCTTGAATAAAGCATTGAGTAAACAAGAGATGGTGAGCAGATCATGTAGCATTATTGTCTTCTAGATGCCTGCCTAAAAGCTTCATCTAAATCACAAGTCTTGGAGTCTCTTCTTATTCTAGTGCCCAGTCTCAAATCTTTGCATCTTTTACCTGGGTGGTTTCTTTGGAAAACTTCCAGTCAGAATAAACCGAATGATAAGGGCTGTAGGTTAGCACTAAGCAGGACTTTTCTTGTAAAGGGAAGGAGAGTTCCAAGTAACCTTTTTAGAGATTTGCATCTACCACAACATTGAGATTTTGCTACTGTCTGTGGTGAGATTGTTGACTGTGAGCAAGAAATGCTGTGTCGTGAGTAGAAACAAAATGTGTGTGTTCAGAGGCTGGAATTGAAGGTAGCAGTTCCCATCTGAGAGCTCAAGAGAAGGAGGTACCATCTGCGACTGGAGTGTAAGGCAACAGTTTGAAAATATGATTCATACGCTTCTTCTTCTTTACATTCTTGAGAAAGCAGTTGTCTAACTGAGGATCTTACTAAAGATTTGTGTGAATAAATATTGAACATATGGTTTCCTCTACTAGTTTACTAATGAAGTTGGTATTGTGTGCAATGCTTTCTAAGTATGAGGTCACCAGCCATACACTGCGAGGTTGTAGCTCAGTTTAAACTAATGCAGTCTCTTTTGCTTTGCCTTCCTTTTCTTACCAGCAGAGGTGTTTCACCACTTCTTGCAGCATCATTGACCCATGCTGCAGTTGATGAAGTTCTCCAAACAGACTTGACTGAATTTAAGCTGCAAAATGTGGAAACGGAGGGAGAAGGAGATGAGGAAAGGTTCACCTGTAAGTATACTTCTTTTTCTGTCTGTGGTTTTCCCAGAGGCTGTCTTTCAGAAGACTTCAGTGTTTTGAAATGTTTCCCAGATTTATTTGGTTAGGCTGCCTGGCAAGCAGCAGTGAATGGAACTTCATTTGCTTTTGCTGTGTACCTGTGGGATGAAAGGAAGCTGTGCTAGTTTTGTGAGCAACATGCAAACGCAGTGTCTGGAGCCCTGACTGATCCTGTGGACTGGCTTTCTGAAAGGGAAGAGTGTGCCCTTTTCCCTTCGGTAGAGTGATCTTAGCTAATTACTCCTGTGTTTTGACGTTGACATCACCACAAGTTGTACAGCCACACCAACACCTTCAGTTGATCCATATAAACCATCTTGCTTTTGTCTTGGCAACCAGATTCTGGCTGCTCCACATCTTGAACACCCTGGAACTCCAGATCTTTCTCTTGGCAAGTTGCTCAATAGTCTCTGTCTTTATCGATGATTTCTTTTCTTCCCACTCTGCCCTATAAAGGTGGGATGCTGAGGGAAGAAGAGTCTGATGCATTTGTCTTCTACCTGATGCCTGCACTTTCTCCTGAGTGAACTGGAGAGAGAGCAGACCTTGGTGACTGAGTACTGGGTTTGTGCCTTGTGTAACAGATGGTCCTAGTGAATTTACGTGCTGAAGTGTTTAACATCAGGCTTCACCAAACCTTCAGTCCCAGTGCCAAGAATTTAAATGGAGCAGGATGCAGGCAGAGTAGAAGATAAAAATGGAGATGTCCTCGGCAACCCAGTCTGTTCTGTAAGAGGAAATCCTCACCCTTCCACTTCTTTGGGATGGCTTGAAAGGCAGTTAGTTCAGTGTGCCCCAAACAGAGCGCTGCGATGGCCAGGATATGACACTTCCCAGAAGGCTCTTCCAGCATTCATGTCCAAGTCTGAAACGGCAGGAGGGGGAACTCAGTTAATTAAGTCATGCTGCACCCTGATTATGTCATCCCTCACCTTAATGCTTGTGGCCTTCACTCACTGCAGCTAACCTGGCCTGGGGCAGGACTCTGCCTTGAGGGGGAGCTGGCAAATACAAGTTCAGTGTGACCAGACCGCTGCAGCCTCTACAGGAAAATCAGAAGCAGCATATTGTAACTCACCTAGGATAATTACGTAGGTTTTCACAAAGCAGTTGGAAACTGTTATCAGAGCATCCTGCAGTCACTCTGCTGCGGACTCTTTGTCGGCATCCGTGTAATTATCTTTGAGGTGAATATAGCAGTCATATAAGACATGAACTGCTATACATTTGTGAGCCTAAAATTATAACTTGTAGTTCTGGGTCTTATGTAAATCTTGGGCCCACAAACCAAAACAAACCCTATCTGAATGATAAAGAAATAACGTTTAGAAACAAGGAGTAATGAAGAACTTGATAGGACATGGACATTTTCTTGGTCACAAGCATCTAATGTCTCTGGTTACTATATATTGGGGACATTTGTAAGATATTCAGGCTGCTGTTTTACTCTGAAGGCCATAAAGATAGGACTGGCGTCTACTTTTAAGATAGTGCAGGCAAAATTGGAAAATCCTTGGATGAGTTTAATGTTGAACTAGTTCACATTCTCTCACTGTTCCTTGTTGACCAATGCCCCAGAACCCTCCCTGTTCTGGTGGTTGAAACCTTCTTTAATTTCCACTTTACATATTCCTGTCTATTTTGGTTGTTCGTTCTTATGTTACCATTGCCATTTAGATCAAATCTCTATTGACCATTCATTCCCCTATCAAACGGGATGGAAACTGCTCATTGTTCAGGTACTTGGTTGCCTGATCTCAGCAAGGAACAGCTACTTTAAAGGTGTTCATTTTTCTGCACCCTTGGACTGTACTTGTTTTCCCCTATCTTGTAACTGCTATTACATCACTTTAACTGTACAACTAGAAGGAAAGATATTCCTCATGCTACAGCACAGTATGGATTCTCTTCCTGCACTGCAGTAATTATAATAATTCTGCCAAAAAAAAAAGCATTCTTGGAATGAAAGAGAAGTGATTATATAAAAGCAATGGGGGGGTGTGCACGTGTGAGTACCACTGTTTGTGGTACATTGCAGAAGCATGTCTCTTGTTAAGGTACTAAATTCTTTGTCAGATTTCACAAGCTTGATATTTAAACAGCAATATGTCTCTTCTGGTCAGTATTAGTCTAGACATTTACAAATATGTAAACTAACAGCTGTAGACAAGGCTGTCTAAGATGCTGTCCTATTTAATTATTTTGTTTATGGGATGATGTAATATTTAAAGGTTTTTATAGCTTGCCCATTAACACCTACATATTAAGCAAATCAAAAGTAATTTTGGTTAGTATGTAGTGGCTGTTAATCAAAGATGTATGTTTAAACTTAAGCTTTCAGTTCTTCAGGCCCAGAGATGCATCTGAAGCTGGCCAGCCACTGTTGCTGAGGAAAAAAAAAAAGCTTGAGAACCAGGAGTTATAAAAAGAAATTCTGAGGAAGCTTTGATGCTAGCAGTGTTATCAGGAGTCAGGATAAAACAGATACGGGAGAGATAGTTCATGCACTGCAGTTTTTTAGAATATACACTAGTGACCAGCAAATTATTTTTGCTCTATAAATGTTCTTTTCAGTGCATTTTGAAGTTAGTTGATTTAGCATTGAGGCAGGTTTCCTACTCAAATAACAGAACTTTAAATTGTTACCTGTTTGGAGGGATACTGTGTTGCAAAGCTAGACACCATGCCAAGCACCAAGCCATTCAGTCTGATGAACAGTAAGTTTGGATTAATTGATCTTTGGGATCTATCCAGAAAAGGATTTGAGTGTCTGGCTGGAGCTTTTCAGGCTGTGCCCAATGGGCGCTTGTGGTTCCGCTCTGTAATGACAAAGCTGGAGAGTAGCGGAAATGCTCTGTCCCTCCAGCTTCTACAACCATGAGTATTTAAAAAGATAAAGATAACAGCTTAAAATTCTAATCTGTTCAGCTCAACTCTGAGTTGAGCTATTGACCTCAGCAAACATTTTCAGACTTCTTGTTATTTCAGTTGAAGTGGTTCAGTAGGACATAACCTGACCCAAAGCCAGGCCAGTGCTTTTTCAACCCTTGCGTCCAAGACAACAGCAATCTCTTCTTGAAGGTTTTTCTGCCCACTTGGTGATTCCCTTTTATTTTTCAGTAGGTAGGAATTCCTATCACTATATCTTACTAATTTTACTTACATAATATTAGCATTCATGTCTAATATACTAGACTGATTTTTTTTTTTGGGTCTTTGTTATGATTTTTGTAATGTAATCGCCTGCTTGATAAACCTCTATTTTGAAAAAGAACTAGCAAGTAAAGAAGCTGCTATTATCCCTAGTGTTACACTGTTTTCTGTTGCAACTTTCTCTCCACATTATTCTCAGGACCTCATTTTAATTCTTGCAGAGCCTGTAAAAGCAGGGTGCTGGATGTGTGTATGTAGCTGTAGTGAAAGAAACTTGAAGGAAAGACAGGCCAAAAGATGGGGTAGTGTAGGAAAGTGGGACGCAGCACTTACTGTTTTGTTTCTGTGCTGTCAGTGCTGGATGAGGAGTCGCTGCAGCGCTGCTTTTTTAACAAGCTGAGGGACGTGTGCTGCGAGTGGCAGAAGCAATTGCCATCGCTGAGGCCACTGACGCGCTTCCTGCTGGTGTCCATCCACGCCATCCGCAACGCCCGGCGCAAGATGGAGGATCGCCATGTCCTCCTCCCCGAGTTCAATCAGCTCTTCGGTCTCTCAGTAAGTCTGGACACAACAGGGGAGGCTGGCTGGGCAGCTTTGCAACATTGCTGTAAGCACAGGGGCCTGGTGATGGGTGATCTGTGAATTTCTTGCCGTAAGTTATTTATCGTGTCTGCACTGGAGCAAGGACTTAGTGACTCAGATTGCTGGGGGCCAACTACTGCCCTGATAAAGAAGTGATGCAGGGAGGATCTTGTGCCTTTGGGATTCATGTCATAAGTTATGATACAGGGAGATGGGAAGTTCACCTAGTGCTATGTTGCTGGAGTTACAATGTTCTTGTGACTGACACAACTTGTATATGGATTGAGAGCAGCCCTGAGGAGCAGGACTTGGGGGTGTTTGTTGATGAGCAGTTCAGTGTGACCCAGCGATGTGTGCCTGCAGCCCAGAAAGCCAAACGTGTCCCGGTCTGCATCAAAAGCAGTGAGGGCAGCAGGCCAAGGGAGAGGACCTGCCCCTCTTCTGTGCTCTGGTGAGACCCCACCTGCAAAGATATGTCCAGCTTTGGGACCCACTACATAAAAATGAGATGGAGCTGCTGGAGCAAGTCCAGAGGAGGCCACAAAGATGATGAGAGGGCTGGAGCACCTCTGCTGTGAAGACAGGCTGAGAGCTGGGGTTGTTCAGCCTGGGGAAGAGAAGGCTCTGGGGGCACCTTATAGCAACTTCCAGTGCTTAAAGGGGCTACAAGAGAGGGGCTTGGAGCAGCCTGGTCTAGTGGAAGATGTCCCTGCCCATGGCAGAGGGGCTGGAATAGGTCCCTTCCAACCCAAACCATTCTATGATACTAAGAACAGAAAGGGGGAGAACAGCAGTTGTACAAGTGCCAGTTCATGAAACTGCCAGAGGACTACATAACCAGCACGCTGCTGCTTCAATTCCAGGTTATTTTTAAGGACATTAAGTGACTAACAGCAAACAAAGAAAAGTAATTGGCCTGCGAAGTACCCATTTCACCCATTTTATACATGTGTAAATGGACTTAAATTGCCATTTGTATGGAAGAAAGCCCAGAATAAAGAATCTTTGCTTGTTGGTACCAGTCTGTGAGCTATTTTGGTTTTCCTCTCTCTCCCCCCTCCCCCACAAAAGGATGACGTTGATCGTGCTTACTTTGCGGTGTTCGATGGCCATGGTGGAGTGGATGCTGCCAATTACTCAGCAACCCACTTACATGTAAACGTTGGGTTACATGAAGAGATTATTAAGAATCCAGCTGAGGCCTTGAAATGCTCTTTCCAGAAGACAGATGAAATGTTTCTTTTCAAAGCCAAAAGAGAGGTGAGTGGGTAGAGATTAACTCCATTGTATTTAAATAACACTGAGAACTGTTGGACAATGTGGTATTATCCAGAAAATTCTGGCAGTACAGTTTATTTGAATCACTGACTTCTTTATGAAATTATGCTACATATAAAGGTTTTGTTTGATCAAATTACTTCTTATTTTGAGGAAAACCAGTGCTTGGGAGTTCAAGATGAGTAATTGAAAAGAAGTGCTAAAATTATTTAAATTATTCTGACATATCAGTTATTTGGAAGAATGCTGGTGCCTCCTTGTCTAAATTGGGCAGCCTCTAGATGTTCTGTTGTCCTACCTCTTATCTGGAAAAGAGATTTCTCTCTTCCTGATAATATGGTTGCTATCTTCCTCTTTCCTGTCCTACCATTAGTGTCACTGATAGCTGTAAGTGAAAAATGTGTTCTATAATTTAAATCAGACTCCTCAGTTCATTAAACTTATTGATCAGCTTTGAATTGAATTGGTATGATGAACATTCTTTCTTCAAATCTGCGTTACACAGTTTGAGAATTCTTAGTATAGAAGTACAATGGAAGTACTCATTGTTAATATCCTCATTTCTGTCAATGAGGTACAAAAGAGGGACCAGCATTTTTATAAGGTCTGATTCTCACTAATCTTTACAGGGAATCTAGGACAGTTAGATTTTTTCCTTTGTTGACGTTCTGATTTATATACCCAAGGATAAGGGGATCTGTGTGGAGCAAGGTATTTGTAGTTGCTAATGTTAGAGTGGAGAATGTGAAAGGGATTGGAGAGATGTGTTTGTGAAATGTTCATTCTACTGAAATTCAGATCCTCTTGCTTTTCTGCATGTCTGTTTTAAACAACAGCTCTTAGTCTCCTAGATTGGTTTTAGAATTAATAGCAAGAGAAGGAAGAACATAAGACTGTATTAATCATCTGCATATTAGAAGATATGTTTATAAATAGTCTATTTCAAGTCTCTCTACTATCCTGTACTTTCTTTTTAAAGTATCTGAATTAGGATTAGCAGGTCTAATCTACTGCATTTAGTGTGATTGAACCCAAGTTTTCAGTAATGCCATATATCCTAGCAGGGCTTGTTGCATGCTCACCTGACACACCTGTTTTCCTTCTGTAGAAGCTGCGGAGTGGCACAACAGGTGTGTCTGCATTGATTGTAGGGAACAAACTACACATAGCATGGCTGGGGGACTCTCAGGTGATGCTTGTGCAGCAAGGGAAAGCTGTGACATTAATGGAACCTCACAAACCAGAAAGAGAAGTAAGTCTGGCTTGTTTTTTCCTCTTAAGTGTGTGATGTCAGATTCTCTCTTGAAACCTCTTGGAGTCAAGCCTTTTTAAGTGTTTGGTGCTTTACATAAGTACATCTACTGCATGGTAGGTTGCATGGAATTAACAATTTCTTGTTTTGCATCCACTCCTGTGTCTTGACAAGGTGATTCCTACACCTTGCCTACTTGAAGGTACTAATGAATGGTACTCATAGTCCTGACTTCAGTTCCTGCTCAGATTGTTGAAAATTTGCAGTAATTAAAGACTTTCACAGGATTTTTGTGTGTGAATTTAAATCTGCCTGTTACAAAATATCTTAGTAATTTGAGATTAATGGCAACTTAAAATGTTAGCATAATGCAAGTCTTTCATTATATGCAGTACTGTCATTGAAAAGCTAATGCTAATCTGCTGGTCTAACTGGCTTAAAGTGTATTGCATTTCCTATCTATTTTAAATAGCCAGGTATTTTATTCCATGAAATTGGATGGGGACCTTGCAAGTTTACCTGGCATTGCATGAGCCTTTGCCTTCATTGCATGAATATTTGTAATAACTGAGTAGTTAAAGGAGTATCAGGGCAAAGACTATTGTTACTTAGCCTAGTTATCATGTATTTCATTCTGAATATTTATATATTCACCCAGTCAGTTGCTGTATGGAATGGGAAGAAGTGGCAGGAGAATTTACTCATCCATATGGGAAAGGGTATGATGATACAAAATCTTGAGAATTCTGCTTTTTTTCCTGCTTTATGGATAAGCAGATAAGCCATGGCAAGGATGGAAAGTAGTGGCTTGTTTCCAGTAATCCTGTGTGCATGTTTCCATGCTAGATTCTGATATGTGTGTTTGCTGTATTCATTGTAGAAATATAGAAGCTGGAGCAGCAAACAAAATGTATTCCCCTGTTTTTCAGGATGAGAGAGCAAGGATTGAGACTCTGGGTGGCTGTGTAACCTACATGGACTGCTGGCGGGTTAATGGTACCTTGGCTGTTTCCAGAGCAATTGGTGAGATAAACCATCAGAATCAGTAAACTTCAGATTAAATTTGATCAAAACATGCCACCTTAGGCTGTTTACTGTAAATGGTGTCTTGTTCAGCATCAAACAAATAGTAAACCACTTAGCTGTCTTTCCCATAAGGCTTGCAGCTACATCATCTTTTTGGTTTTACCGTGAGCATAGAATGTTGTTTTATTATACATACTAGCCATGATAGTCCTATTTTTTTTCTAATACTAAGTTTTTTGCTTCTTATAAATGCCTAAACTACTGTAATGTTTTACAGTAGTTTAACAAATGTGCAGCATTTAATTTGTAAAAGTGGAGGAAGCAATAAATGTTTATCTAGGCTTTTTTATGTGCTTGAATGTCTGAATTGTGAGGGGGTTTTGTCCACTTTATTATGAATGTCTCTTTCTCCTGACTGCAGATCTTTCTGCTTGAGTCAAATCACTGCATTCTCCTTCAATATCCAGAAATTTGGAGCATTTTAATTGTAGTATTCTTACAATCTTATTAAACAAGCTTACTTTGCTAATTGCCAATTAGGGCAAAAAGAGGAAAAAACCCTGGGCAATACAGTAGATGTAATGTATGAGTGGGAGCAGATTACTATGGAATTTGTATAAAGCTATTTGGATCAGTAGCAACTCATTTGGTAAGTATGTCCATACAAAACTGATAAACTAAATACAATGAGCAGATTCTTAGGGCATTGTGCTATGTATCTGGATAGCTAAGAAAAATCTGATTTTCTTGGCATTCTGAAGGCTGTACAAGAGGCACACCTGCAAAATGAACACCTGACTATCTCCTTGCACAAATACATTTCTGAAAGAAAAACTTTAGGAATAAATTCCTTATTTTCCCTGCAAGACTAGGGGAGCATAAATTAAAGTAACTCCTTAGAAACCCACAGGATTTAGGTGGGTTCCAAGCATCCTTAAAGAAACTAAAGTGTCTTCCATGCTTATTCCATAGCTTTTGACTACTCTTGCCCTGCATCAGGTATCTCTGGAACACGATCTGGCTGTTCTTGAGGATGGTAAAAGTGATTGGTGGGTAAGGAAGTAAGTGTTGGCGTGTGAAGTAATAAAGCCTTTGCTTTGGTTGCTTGTCTCAGGTGACATATGCCAGAAGCCCTACGTCTCTGGTGATGCAGATGCAGATTCCTTCGAGCTGACTGGCTCAGAAGATTACTTGCTCCTTGCCTGCGATGGATTCTTTGATGCCATCAAGCCCCATGAGGTTGTAGACTTGGTCCTGGATCATTTGATGCAGACCAAAGGAGTGGGGCTCAAAGCAGCAGAAAGACTGGTGGCTGCTGCCAAGGAAAATGGATCCAGTGACAACATCACTGTTCTGGTGGTGTTCTTGAGGGATCCTCAGGACATCCTGGCAGACTGTCTCAACGACTCTAAGAGCCCTAGGGCTGATGATGATGCTCAGAGCTCACCCTTTAACTTCCTCAGCTGCGAGGCAGCCGCCACACAGTGACAGAATCTGTTTAGTCCAGAATGTTCAAGTAAGTTCATGTAAGGAACTGCTTTCCACTGAAGAAGCCTCTAATACAGTAGGCAAAATGTATCAGGAAAAAAGGACAAATTGACAAACATGGAACAGAAAGGCAAGACCCCTTTTACTGAGTTCCCATTTGTCTTTTCCTTCTCCCTTTTTTCCGCCCCCTCCCCTCAAAAAACACTGAACAGATGTGGAGATTTGTACAGCTATTTCATCTCTGGGAGCAAACACTGAAGTGTGTCCCAGGGCTGCTGGTCATATCCCTCTGTCCTGGAAGTGGTAAGAAACCGTAACAGGTATAAGCTAATGGATGAGAATATGCCTTTCATGAATTCTGAGTGAAAATTTAAATTAGTGCTTAAAAAGAGCACTGTATGTTGTACTTAACTGTGATGTTACTTTGGAAGTTGGAGGGGGGAAGCTGTCCCCACCACAGAAAAGCTTCCTCCTGTGTGTGTTCTGTGGGAACAGGCTCAGTGTGTAGGGACTGGGTGACACCAGTGTGCTGTGTAAGGTGCTTTTGGTTTGTACCAAAGATACTACAAGAATGATGCGGCCTCTTTACTCAAACAGAAACGTTTAACATTTGTGTGTATGGAGAGGAGAAAATAAAACTGGATGCTTCAGAAAAAGCAGGAAAACCAGCTAGAAATATCCTGGGGAAAATGGTAAAAAATCATGTGCTTTCTGGGATGCTCTGGTTTATAGACTGGAATCTGATATTTAACTGCACTGGATTATTTCTCCCTAAGAAATATGCTTATTTGGCTATTTGGCAACCTGAAAAGGAAAGACCCCTCTTGTCGTATTTCAGAGATCTTTGCAGTTTGTGTGCTCAAGCAGGTGAATGTGCTCTTCCTACCACTATTTTGTGTACTATAGCAAAGGAGAAGTTTATTTTTATTGTAAATGTTTATTTGTTAATTTTCTGAACTTTACACTTGGAGGAATGTTTTGCAGTTTTACTTTATTTTGTTGTGGTTTTTATTTAAACTGGAATTTTAAAGTGTCTCTGTCTTTATTATCTGGTGTAAAAAACCTGACTACCCTCAAGTGCCTTAAATATTTCACCCAAGGATTGCTGGCTGCCTATCACAGTCTGGTCAGCCAGTTCCTAGTTTCTAAAATGTGACTTTCTGTTTTCATTGACGCACTTAAATGTTTCAATTTTGTGAATTATTTTAGTGGTAACTAGGTTTCAAAAAAACATCTCTTTGTTGCCAAATCTTGTGGTTTGTGGAAAAGCTTCACTGTGATTTACTCCCTGCCCTGTGCAGAAAGCTCTAGAGTTAATCATAAAGTAACAATTTGAGTAATTATTTCATTTAAAAAGTAGTAACTTCTGGCCTTCACAAGTAAATTTTGTAATACAAACTAGAAACAGTTTAGTAACAGTTTTTATTAATGGCAGTTTAATTTGGCCACACTTCATGAACCTTTTGGGTCTGAATAACTTTCTAAGGAACCGTGAAGCTCAGAGGATGAAAGAACTGTAATGAATGTGTGAGGGTATTGCACAACTGCTCTATTTATGATGTGCTAGAGCTTCTGGTTGTGTTTTGTCTTGCCGGGCTAGCAGAACTCAACAAGATCTGAAGGCTCAATGGTAAATTTGTTATTAATTTCGCTGTCTAAACAAAAAGTGCTTTGCATCTGGCAGCAAGATTGTATGCCACATTTAGAAGCACATGTCATTGCCATATGTCAGTCCTGTTGATTAAAATATGTTGAGCATTAATGTTGCTTAGGGAGGAAGTTTAGGTAGAAGAGCTGGAATGGCTCAAAGGAGGAGCAGAGCAGCACTGTCCATGTCCAAAGTCTCTGGATCCTTCACTGATGTGGGATGACACAGTGACCCAAGGCTTTTGCTGGAATTGCTGTGGAAGATCCTACAGTTTTTAACGCAGGAGCTCCACAGTGACCTCCTCTCTCACTACATTGCAGCTCAGACAGCAACTGCCTTTTTGCCACAGGAGCTTTTCTTCTGAGAAGATCGTAAACAGTTTTCCATCCTACATTTTGGTGCCCTAAAATATATGGGGAAGGATTTCCATTGTGGCAGCCTGGTGGGCTGGGCATCAGTGTAGTGAACCTTCTTCAGTTAAGGAAGCCCTTAGACTTGTGCAGTAATCCCCTTGGATTTATCAATTTGATTTCTTGCCCAGATACTCGATTCCATGCTAAATCCTGATGGCCACTAGTGCCTCTTGGTGTCTTGGAAATAGTTCTATTATTAATATAGTAAGAATCATGCAGAATTGTTTGATGTTATTGCTGTCTGAGGTTTATCAGCAGAGAGGGAAGCTATTGTATTTATGAAGGGAGGTGTGAAAAGTTGGTAAGTCCATGGTGTGGTTTAGTTTCTGAAATTTGCCAAATTTCCTCAAAGGTGGAGGGGACTGAACAAGCCAAACTCTCTGTAATGGTTCTTTTATTTTAACCTTTTCTGGGCAGATTTGCATTACAGAGGAAAGAAAGTCTTAAGTCTTTTGATGGAGGCTTGCAGCTATATGAGAATATCCTTTTTTTGTTTCAAATTTGTTAATTTCTGTTTTATGGGAGCTAAGTGAAGTGGGCCTTTAGAAAGCTGTCTGTGGCAATCATAAAATCTAGTTCTCAAGCAATGCTCTAGGGAAGAAATTCTGCATTCTTAGAAGCTGTTCCCTTACATTTGCATTCATTCTGACTGACATAGTGCTTCATTTCTTTGAGATGTAAATGGATAGGAACAATCTTTGAGAACTCATACAGATTGCAGCATGGATTAAAAGTATTTCTCTCATTTTCAGAGACTTCTTACTAGCTTTAAAAAGTCTGGTCAGGTCAACAGAAATTGTAACAGGTCAAAAAAGGGAGTTTGTATCCCATAACTAGAATAAGTAATTCCTAATGTGTCATCTACAGGAAAATCCCAAATACTGTTTGGGAGGAGGCTGTAGAAATTAGTTGAAGGATTCAAGACAAATGTTCAATAATTTTCATGTCTTACTAGACTCCAAATGAATGTCTGCTGCGGCATTTTAGCACTCAGCAGAAGAAAAATTGCTCTTTAAAGGAGCCTGAATTTTTAAAACAGAGCACACTTAAATTCTTTCGTTGTGTGATTGGAAACTGGCTTCCGTTGTTCTGCTTAGTGGATATCCAACATCTCTTTTGCTTATGGGTAATTCATGCTTCTACCTTCTCTTCCTTTCCCCATCCTCTCCTTCAAAGACACACACCTAAGACAGTGAATATTCTGGGTCTGGCAGAGACAAGATTAAAATTTTACAAATTACATTTGTTGGGAGTTCGTTTTGGCGTCTTTTTTTTTTTTTTTCCTGAGAATACAGATGAGAAAAATGCAGGAAAATTTTTAGAACAGAGGGAGATTAAGTAAAATCCACCCTCTGAGTGATGGAGGAGTGAAAGAGAGAGACAGGAATGCATTTAAGTATTATTAATGCCTATTTTAAAAAGGAAGTGGGCTGGAAAATAGAGCTACAAATGTCAGTTCTTTAGAGCGAAATACCAGTGCTTGAAAGAATTGGAAACACACCCATTAAGAAGGCAGAGCTCAGCTGTGGTAACTCTGTCTTCCAACAGCCAAAGAAGGAATAGCACTAAAAGTGTCCAAGGTGACTTGCTGTGACCCCTCAGTGCTACCTGGAAAGCTAATTCTACTAAATGGATTTTTCCAAACATCCTTCCATGTAAAGTAGTGCTAAGAGGGAGCATCCAGCCTCTGCAGTTCCTGGTCACTGTGCAAGTGCTGCTGTGAGTAAATGTGGAGTGTGTTAATGAGTGGAGGGGATGGTGAGCCCTGCAAGATGAGTAATTGGGCACGGAGTGGTTACGGCAGTGTTGGCAGTTAAGCAGTGTTAATCACAGTGATGGCTTTAATACCATTTAATAGACACTTATCTCAATTCAAAGTCAGATGTGATGCTGCTCTTTTAGAAAGCATTTCCAGTGCCATTAACTTTCTGTCATGAGGAGCCACTAAAATTTCCATTATTTTGTCAGATGTTGGGAAAAGTGCTTCTCTTGCTTTCTGAATTCTGGAGATAAGTTGGCTGTGTGCACTGGAAAACCTGTTTTCAGTTGATAGCTTAAATCAGTTCTTTGGAGTTGAAGCTTCCCTCCCAGGCAAAAAACCAAAAAAAAAAAAAACCAACAAAAAACCCCCACCTAAAAACTAACCTAAAGACTTCAAAAACTAACCTAAAAAAGGTATTTCCAAAACAAGTGGCCAAGAACTTTTGTAAATGGTATTTTTAAATGGCATTGCACAAAAGGTAGCTAGCAAATACCCTCCATCTATAAAGGGCATTGACAGTAAAGTCTAAATTAATATTCCAGCTCTACTCTTTGTACAAGTTTGACTCTGTTGGTTAAATTATTTGTATTCTTGTGGATGCAGGTACTGAACATACAGCACCAGCCATTGTCTGTTTCTAGTCTTACAGTACTGAAGTATCAAGCAAATGCTTTAGGGAGAAGGTGGGGGGATGTTAGCCACAACAGAGCAGATTGCAGATGATTCATGTATAATTCAGCTCTGGTTAAGCCTGAATTAAATTTCCCTGCTTAGTTCTATCACTGTCCCTTTTGCAATTGGGCCTGTGCCTTCAGAGAGAATCCTACTAAGAAGAAATAGTCCATTTTCCCTTTTCGAGGAGCAAACCCTCCTGATGAACAAAATGCCACTCAGGAAGGATTGGAGAAGGAGAAAAATGAGCTTTCAAATGAATGCAAAACTTCCCAATCTACATGAAGTTATGTACTCTCCCTAAACACAAGTTTATAGCAGGTCTGGTTGCATTTGAGTAGTGCTGGAAGGCAGGGGGGTTTCTGCCAAGCTCATCCTAACCTTTCAAACAGCATCAAAACCAAGAGGCTGGTCCTCTCTGCATTACTGAATCAAGCCACTAAACCAGCCAGCCCTGTGGAGTATTTGTTTTGCAGCATTGACAGCTCTTAAGAGCTAAGGCAGACACTTTCTGAATGTGTTTTGGTTGGGCTTAATATATTTCTTGGATTTTATTTAATTTAAAGCTATTCTTATTTATATAAGTTGTGTCAGCTGGGAAGTAAACAAATGGAGACTTGAAGGAGTGACTGCACCTCTGAATGTGTATCTGTCAACAAGCACTTCTTAAAATAATGCCTTAAAATGAGCTGGTAGGCTCTTGTGACAGATAACCTTATCTCTGCATGGAACAGGAAACCAAAATCTTCCAGAGAATCACTTAAACCTTTATTTTGGTGTGACCCATCAGACCTGAACGCTCACAAGCTGTTCAGTGTCCCTGGTTTAATGCGTGCTCCAAGCTGCGCACGCTGCCACTGGTGCACACAAAAATAAACAAGGGACAGCTGTGTTGGCCACATAGAAAATTTAGCAAGATGCAGTTTTTGTTAAACCGTAGAGGACAAAATCAATAGGAAAAGAAATGTTTTCAAGCTTCTTGGAATGCAAACAATGGAATAAAAAAAAAGCAGCCTAGAAGAGTTGGCAGTGCACTGTCGGCTGAAAACCACTGTTTCAAGCAAATGAATTTAGCTGCTTTGTAATGTCTGTTTTATTTTGATAACAAACTCCTCTCAGTCAGAGTTTTGTCTTATTATGTGCTTTTTAGTTGAAGAGACAAGATATATTCAGCTCCTTAGAAAGTTAAATATATCTGGGCTTTGTGACTAGCTAGATTCTGATTATTGAATTTTCTCTCAACTATTAAGCCTGATTACTAATTTCCAGGAGATATTAATATATCAAATACTGAAGTTATTACTGATTAAATGGTTCTGGATTTCCATGCACAGGAATGTCATTGGTCCTTCCTGATCTAGTGGATGACTCCTTGAAGTTATTTATCCCTTTTGAGGCAATACATTAGGCAGGTAGAAGGTTTGTTGCTTTGGCAAATGGAGCCCGAATGTGTGACCATCATTCCCGCCAGGAACTATTTATCCTTTTATCTAAGCAATGATAGTTCTATTTGGATGTCCAAGGATAAAGAGATAATAGCTAGGAAACCAGGGTGATCCTATGGGGACCTTCTCAGGGCAGTAAAAATACTTCCTTTTTTTCATGGTGCCCTTCATAACTTTGCGAAAAGGCATTCAGCTGAATATTGCATGATTAATGCTGCTTTCTTTGTGTTTTTCCCACTTTTTGTTTTTTTTTCCTTCAGTGTGTTTAATAATAGCAAGGTATTTGTTTTATTTGGAGTCAAAACTTTGTACTGACAAAAAAAGGCCAGTATAAAGTTTTTAGCTCTAAGTTCCTCTAACTTAATTACTTTAATTACTTTTAACTTCCTCTTCTGCAAGTCACTTCTGTTCTGTGTCCTCCCTATTTTCTTCCCAGTTTTCTTTTTCTCTATCTTTTATGCCCTTTTACATTGTCATCCCCTCCTCCCCAAAACGCTGCTTTTTAGGCTGTAAAATCTGTTGGCGGTTAAGTCAGTTTAGTTGCCACTTTGTAATTTTCACTTCATCTGTGTCCATAGTGAATTTGGTCTGATCTTTGGAGGCCTGCAACACCAAGTCTAAAAAGAACCATGTCAGCTAGGAAGATGAGAGACTAGAATAACTGTTGCTTTGGCATGGACCAGTATTGGATATGTGAGAAGAAAATCCTGTTATTTGTATTTTACTTCATAGGAATGCTTAAGCTTATGTCAGGTAACAATACCTCTCACCCTGATTACAGGACTTCAGAAATGTTCTTGTCTCTGTATTTCCTTGTTCCTGCAGATTGACTGTGCTTTCAAACATTTGCACTGTTGAGAGTGGGGGGAGAAGCTTTCTGCCTTCCTTCCCCTCCCCAGCTCTCTCTCTCCTGCCACAGTTGGCTGAGCAGTCAGGTTGGGAGCAGCAGCACATCCCGAGGCTCAGTGACCTCTCAGTCAGTGCCATTCTTCAGGGTCTGCTCCGTACTGTAACGCCAGTCCCGTGCTTGTGTAGTGGTAAGTGAGACCTCTGTAACTACTCCTGCTGACTTAAAACTGTATGTTCTTATCAGTATTAAAAGAGTACAAGAGCAGAGCACATTTCTTGCCACTGTGTTGGCTGATGAACCTTGAATGAAAGTAAGAGGGCCAGTGATTTTGAAATAGGAGCTGTTAGCCAAGTTTTGTAGAATCATAGTCCTTATTTATTTTGTATGCTAATCTGCACTTGTGACCCTGAGCAGAAAAGCTGCCGTACAGCAGGTTTTATAAGCTGTGGCTTAACCAGTTATCTAGTCTCTTAAAACTCTTGTTTAAGCTGACTGGTTTTATGCACAGGTCAGAAACCTGTTGTCATTGATCATTAAATGCTATGCATATTGTACATTCAGTTACATGGATTGTTCTAATAGTGCTTGTGTGTATCATGCTACATAACCATATTTTTTTATATATGTATGTATTGCATGAGGTTTAATTGTTGGGATTTTTTTGTATTGTCACTTTTGTATTCACACAGTGCCTCATGTATCTATTTGCATATTGCAAGAAGTTGTTTCAAAGCAGTGATTGGAAACAGGTGGGGATAAGAACTGCCACTGTAGGATCTGATGTTTCTGAAGTATTAATAAAGTATAGTGATTCGAAACACTGTTTGTTTCTTTTCTTAAATCTATGTTTCATTCTAATATTTCAAGTAGCTCATATTGCAACTTTTTCATGTAGGTCATGCTGCACATTTTTGAGTGGTTACTCTCACCATGTTACCTTCCTCCATGGGGCTTTTCTGGGAAAAGAGGTCAGTGGAAGCACTAGAAGGAAGCAATCCTTGGGATTACAGTGTGCTTACTTGAAAAGATGAATGTCACTAAAACCATTTTAGGATTACATACCTCCAATTTATTGATTTGGTCTGTTCCTTCTTTTTCCCAGCTGACCACAGTGACAATGCAGGTTAAGTGGGGTGTACTGCCTGCGTCCTGCAGTAATGTGATAATGATCTGAGAGACCCTGCTGCAGCCAGAGATGGTGACAATTTACTTGCATACTTGTTAAAGAAGTGGTCTTTGACCGCTGAAGTGGAAGGCTGGAGAATGAATTCTCAGAGTGTTAGGGCTAATTTACTACAGGACATAGAGAAAGTTCTAAGAAGGATGGTAACCTGAAATACAAGTAAGGCTTGGAAGCTAAACTAACTTGTGTGATTGTTTCTGAAGTGCAGGTGTTCATATCCTCAGGAGAGGAAGGCATAAGGAGAGCAGGACAGAGATGGAAGACTTGACAAAAGGCAAGCTTTAACAAGGGGATCTGAGATATGCAATCTTCCAGGCAGTTTGTCTAAATGCTTTTGTATTTATCCTAGAGAAGGAGAGAATAGAAGTCTGCAAGAACGCAGAATGCTGCACCACAGGGAAACAGATAAAGTATTTTTTGAAATACAAAAATAAGTATAACCATAAGGAATCATCAGGTATATTCTGGTCAAGATGTTGTGGGCATGCTTGAGCCTACTTCAGACCAAATCTCAAGGCTCTTGAAAAAATCTTCCATTTCACGGTCTTAAGAGTCTTTTTTGGTTTGTTTTTATTTTACTTTTTTAACAGTAAGAATTGAGGGGTGAAAATTCACTTGTAATAATCTCTAAAAAAAGCAGTAAATTCCCAGAAAAATGTAGACTGGGGATTTGCTTGACTAGGTTTAGCAGCAGTTTTGCAGCCTGTGATTCACTGGGCTCACCAGGGAGCACAAGCAGCAGCTGACTGCCACTGTTCTTCTGTGGTCTTGTAAAGCAGCTGTGGGAGTCCATCAGCCAGGTAACTCCACAGTCCAAAGGCAACTACAGCTGATCTTTGCCAACAACAACACAGAGCTGAACAAAGTCTCATAGGAATCCCTGGCACTTCCTAACAAAGGGCGCTGCCTTCCTCTAGGTCTGAGCCTGTTCCAGCTGCAGTTGAGAACAGGACTGGACATCACCGTTGTTTCTCCTTGCTGGTGCCCAACGTTGGCTTTGCTGTCTCCTTTTGAATAGTAGGAGATGAAATCCAGGCATTGCTGATTCTTGGCTGTGCTGTCGTACTCGTGACTGTTTTCCTTCTCATCCAACAGATCCCCACCCACCCATGTGTTCAACGTGGGGCTCAGAGCCAACCTTCTGCTCCAGGACTCCAGTCATTGCAGGCTCTGTTGCAGGAGGGTTTGAGCAAGAAACAGTCAATAAGCCTATGGAAGTGAATGTAAAGGAACAGCCCTTTGGCCAGTTTGGGTCAGCTGTTCTGGCCATGCTCCCTCCCAGCTTCTTGTGCACTTCCTCACTGGCAGAGCCTGGGAGACTGAGATGTTCTTGATTTAGAGTAAGCACTGCTTAGCAACAACTACAACATCAGTGTGTTATCAACATTATTCTCACACTGAATCTAAACTACAGCACTGTAGCAGCTACTAGGAAGAAAATTAACTCTATCCCAGCCAAAACCAGGGCTCTGCCAACAGCCTGGAAATGCCTATCCTCTCCACCTGGGAAATGGAGTGAGCAGAAGTGCTTCTTCAAAGACTGGGAGAACTTTAAGAAATATGGGCTCTCCTAGTAATGCAGACTTCACATCTCTGCCATTTGGTGAGGGATAGGTAAAACATTTTCTGCATCTAGATCAAGTTTGCTATTCAAGTAGCACTAATGTAGATTACAGGCTTTCATCTTACTGTCTCTAATTTTTTTTTTTAAGAAATCAAGCATAACCTTGAATATGTCATGTAGAAAGTTGTTTGTAAATTACATGTAAAGACTGTAATGGGTATCTACCTGTTTCACCAAACTGATACTGCAGTTTTGCAAATGTAACTGTGCAGGTCTTTAATGGTCAATATCCCTTATATTAAAAAAACCCCCAACAAATAACCTTGGTGGGTTTTTTCGAAGTGTTAAGCTGTTCTTGCACTCTTCTGATTTGGATCTCTAAGGAAATCTGTTATTGGTTGCACTACAGCAAATTCTTAATATCTTGTTAGATGCTTTTTGATAGTTGTGTTTTGTTTTGTGTGTTGTTTGTTTTGTTGGGGTTTTTTTGGTTTTTTTTACTGGAGTCAAAATGTTTTGAAGTTTGGATTTGCCACATTCTCATGTTGTTATGTTGAGCTGTTTGGAAAGGATCTTAAGTTCTCATTAGAATGAGAAAATATTTAAATGTTTAAATGCTGCAGCTGTTACCTAGCCTTCAAATAGAAGTAGCTCTTGGAAAGAACTATTTTGAACAAGCCTTGACAAAGATAAACCTGCTCATTTTATACAAGAGTTCACAGTATGCTTGAGGCACATAGTAAGGCAGAACTAGGTACTTCTTGCATAGCCTAGAAGAAAAAATTCTACCTGTGTTGTGGTGAGCCAGGTTAGCTACAAAACTGCAGCCTGCACTTTGGTGTTCTGTTTTCCCTGAAAGGATTGCATTGAAAAAGAGACTTCCCACATCATATTCCAGGCTATAGAGTAAGCACTTCCAGGAAAAAGCCTGTGACTTCCTTGTACCCAGCCTGATTTTCTGTGTACACCTTCAGCTTGTGAGCCCCTGCACATGCCAGGACAGTGCTCCTGTGTCAAGGTGAGGGAGGAGGGGCTCGGCTGGAAAAGGCGAGTGGCTCAGGAGGTGCCCCATGTCCTTTCAGGGCTCCGTGTGCCACCCCTAGAGGGCTCCCGCCTTCCTTCGGCCGGAGCGAACCACAAAGCCGGGGAAAGGGTGCGGGATTGGGGCACGGCCGCAGCCTGCGCTGCGGTGAGCCCTCTGCGCGTAGTGTCCTTCCCTTAGTGTGTTCATCTTGCAGGTGGGCACTGGAAAGCCGAGTGGGAAACGTTTCTTTGCGTGATAACACCTTCCCCCTTCCCCTGTGTTTTTTAAGAACGCCATTTTTCTGGCGTTAATTCTGTGGTTTGCTTTTTACTGGTTAAAATTCAAGCAGTTGGTTCAGGCTGGGGCCCAGCTGCCCAATACCAGATCTCTGAAAACAGCAGTAATTTGGGGAGGGTGCAAAAAGCCTTTTAAATGGGAGGCAAGAAATAAATCATTCCTGTAACGAGTGGGACTAAACAAGTGTAGGTTAGAATGATACTCCTCCTTGCTTCTCTTGGTCAAGATTAAAAAATTCTGAAGCCTTTTTCCTCTTTACATATGACATAAAAGGTGTTTCTTCGTGTGTTTTTCTACAAGAGATGCCTCTTTTTTAATCTTTTAGTTGACAGCCCAGTTCCTTTATGAAGCCATGTTCTGGTGTCAATGTGGGGAAAGGAAAAAATAATTTTAACAATGGACGAGAAGACACTTCAGGCTTTCTATATAATTAATTATAGTCATTTAAAATCTTGAGCAAAGTCTATTCTTGGAGAAGTTCTAAGTTATAATTAAGGCAAGCTTCTAATGATGGATCTAATTGTTGGTTTACAGATAAGCACAGGTAACACGAGTTGGGCCACTGATAACAGATATTTTACCCAATAGTTTTCTGTTGATGCAGCTAATTCCATACAACTGTTCCAGCAGCTGGAATGACCGGCATGAGGTGAGTGTGGACGCATGTCAAGAGTTTTCTCTGACAGACTTAACTGGCCGAAGGTCATTGGTCTTTCCAGGTACTGTGTCCTTAGTGCTGGCTGTCAGAAGACTCCCGGGAGCACAGCTGCTTTAGCCCTGCTCCTGTTGAACCCCTACCATGAGGGACTTGGAGATGGGAGAATGAATCAGCCGCTGAGATGGCTCTGCCAATTCCCTCCTTCTACCCCACATCTTTCTGAAGAATGGAAAAGTTGCCATTGAGACAAAGGTCAAATTCAAGAGTGCAGGCAGGCACTGGTGAGTCTGCTTTTAGAACCAGACAGTAATCCTCTCCCTCTCTCTGTCCCCTCTTCAAAGGATTTCTGTCTCTTCAAAATGATAGAAATATCAAATCATACATGGACAGACCTTCCTGTTAGTACGGATCTAATGCTGGTTGCCTGTACAATTTTTAGTGTCCTGATGGATCCAGATACTTAAGTGAGTATCAAACTCTAGACATTCAGTATTAAGGTTACATTTAAAGTCTAAATACAATGTGTTTGAAAGTTACCAGCTAAACCACTGAGACAATGTTCCTGGTGCACAGTGCAGTGATACCAGAAAATTGTAAGGAAAGCATTTCAAGTGCTGGATTTTGTACTGACATTAAAACCTTTGGAAAACAGTTTAATCATACTCTCTGCCTCCCTCACCAATTATGTACTTCCTCATGGAAAAGTTTATAAGGCTGGGTTTTGCCTGAATTGTAGCGTTTCAGTTTGTGTCTTGGTTTTGTTTGCTATCTAAGGTAAAGAGATTATAGAACTGTGTTCCCAGTCTTAAGCCTTTGTAATTGGTGGTTTGTACTTTATTTCATTGGTAATGCTAGCAAGAGATTGAAAAGGGCTGTTTTCTGCAGGGTAAATTATTTAGTGGTTTTTACTTTTAGGTAGTTTAAGGAAGAGCTAATGAATAAGCCCTAATACAAATACTAATGAAAATTGTTTGTTTCTTCCCCCTACTAATAATCACCTATTGTAATGGAAGACATGTTGCAGAGGCTGCCCCTGCCATTAGAAAGTTGTCTTCTAATATTTTCTTGTTAATGACCTTTTAAGTCAGTGAGCAGTTGGCCAGGCCAGGATGTGCATTAGCAGGCTAATGGCAGTCAGCCTGCCTTGCTGAGGGCAGTGTCTCACAGCAATCCTCTGGAGCTGGCTGCATCTCTTGAAGCACTTAATACTGGCTTTAGCTCTGCTAAAGCACTTCTTGTGCTCCTATCACCTCCTTTGGGAGACTACTCCATTGACTAATAGATCTCACTGTCAGGAAGTCTTTCCTGTTCTTTAGTCTTACTGATATCAGCTCCAAAATATATAACTGTAGCCTCTTTGACTCCTTTTCAGTGAAAAGTTTAAAAAAAAAAAAAAAAAAAAGAAAAAAAAAAGGAAGGAAAAAAGCCATCACACTGGTATAAAAAAAAATTGAAAAAATTGAAACTAACCTGGTTTTCAATCTTCACTGTAAAACTTGTAGAACTTGGGGTTTTAGTTAAATGCTGCCTGCATAAATTTTTGGCTGATGGCAGCAGGATCTGGAAGCGGGCTAGCATTAAATCCGCTCATAAATAAAACTACTGCGACTTTGGGTCTGTCAGGGACCGATGTGTGTGCCTGTGACATGTACAAAAGCTGGCAGCTAATGAAAGCCACGCTGAGCTGCTCAGGGAAGTTTGTGAGGTTACACAATGCACTAGTTGAGATGTCACAGGAAAGCCAAGGGCTGGGGGTGTGGAGGGAGGACCACCGGGGCTGCATTTTGCAAGAAAAATGGTGTCAGCACAAGAGCAGCCTGCAAAGCTCTTGGGCTGGGCAGTGGGAGCTGCCTGCAGCCCTCGCCAGCCCGGGAGAGAGGCTGGTGTGCAGGAAGTAGCTGGAGAGAGGTTTTCACAAGGACCTGTTGTTTGGTTGTTCAGATTATATCAGTGTTCTGGCTATTGAGAGGGATTTGGCCTTTGGGTTTTGCTTTCAGCTTTATTTATTTTTGCCTGTTCTCAATTCTCTTTGTGAATACCAATATTCTGAGTCACCCAGAACGATTTCTGCCTTCATTAAAGATTCCTTCCAGCTCCCCTTCAACTGCTTGTAGGCTGGTGCTTGCC
The DNA here is from genome assembly GCF_017639235.1 of Corvus kubaryi. Lineage (NCBI taxonomy): Eukaryota > Metazoa > Chordata > Aves > Passeriformes > Corvidae > Corvus > Corvus kubaryi. Next base: position 622,136 of record NW_024581124.1, read on the forward strand.
CCTGCCTCCCCCTTTGCACTTTGCTGCACATATTTATCTCTCAGTATTCCATCACTTCTCAGCTCCTGCAGCTCTGGCACTTGAGTACCTTCAACTGCACTGCCTCTTTGGTTCTTTGCACAACTTGTGTTCTTCACCTGATCTCTTCTGCACTGTCCCTGCACTGTCCCACATGTTTCCCAGCATGTGAGATATGGTATGAGGCCACAGTTTATCCCAATGCTACAGCAGCTCTGCTTAGGGCTGATTGAGTGAAATGCTTCAACTAGGAAACTGTGCATCTAGAGCCTTTTGACTATTTCTGTTACACAGCTACTTCTGTGTCACCCTGGATAAATCCATTTACTTATTTGCCTTTGTTTCTTTGGTGTACATCGGTGTTGAAATTGTCTATGGTATCTACATGAAACAGGCAGGGCCATGTTTCTCTAAAACCAAAATTAAAAGATGCACTATATAAAAGATGTAATTGTATAGTGCTTTAAGGGGTGCTCCTACATGAATTGCTGAGCTCTGTCACACTCTAAAGCTCATGTGGAAGAAATTCTACAAATCAATAAAGAAAATAACCCGGGAAGGAGGATGGGTCTCTTATTATAGCACTGTGTCAATACTGTAGATGCCTTAGTGCTCGTTAATGACTGTCCCTAATGGTATTCAAACAATCTACATTTGCTTTAGCTTTTTTCAAAGTCCAGATGAGCTGCTCAGAGCTCTCTTAATGATGCGAATTATTTAATGCTCATTTGTATGCAGTATGTTCCTGCTTTGAAAGTACTTCACAGAACTGGAGCCAAATTCAGCCTTGCAGCTCTATTGAAGTCAGTGCTTGTCTGTGCATCTGTTGGTTGCTTCTCTTTTTGGTTTTGCTTGAAGAGTTAACTTCTTGTTATGCTGATATTTTTTTAAAGGTAGTATCGGTAAAGGGTTTTTATCACTCTTCTTTCCTCCCAAAAAAGGAGCCAGAAGTACAGAAGCAGTTTTGCTGATTCTCATATCTCCCTCTTAACCCCTGCAAAAGGAGGACAGGCCAAGCAGAATATAATTTTTGGTGTTCTTTTCTTTCCTTTACTTTGCACCTCCTAAGCACAGTTTCAGTGATATCTGGCACTTCTCCTGAAAATCATCCTGCAAAGAATCTCTGCCATCTGATGTATGCAAGATATTCTCTGTGGCCCATTTCTGGTTTAACACAACATGAACTGATGGAGGCCAAAGTCTTGTAAAATTCTGCAAGTTGGTTGTGCTCAGTGTAACAGTGTCAGGATGTACTTTCTTGTGGTTGAGAGCAATAGGCGTGGGAGCCTACCTGAAATTTTGAATTAAAGTAACTGCTGAAAGGTGGAACAGTCAGTCTTAGTTCAAGCCCATACTCATTTTTTATTAGACTTGATAACTGCAGTATTCTTGTAATGTAGTTTTTCACTCATCCCAACTATGTTTTTAACACGCACATTGAAGAAAATGAAGAATCATCTGCAATAATACTGTTCACTCCCTCTGGGTAACGAGTAGAGCGTGATTTTCAGCTTGCAGCACAGACCCACAGCCATCTATTGCCTGCACGGAGAAACTGGGAGTAATGGAAAAGCATCCTTTCTAGATGTGCATGTCACTAGAATGGGCAGAGACGTTTCTTTTCAGGTGTTGGAGGTTTGCTGGCAGCACAGGGATGAGTGCTGAGATGTGGGAATAATGGGTTCATTTCCAAGCTCCACAGCAGATCAATTTGATGCCCTGTTGCCCTATTTTATATAATAGATTGTATGACTGCTTCCCCTCTCCCTTTCCTGCAGTACTGTCCTCCAGCTCCTGCCTGTGTCCATTTGGATGTACTCTATTGCTCACTCCTTCCCTGCTCCCCTCAACTCCTCCCTCCCCACTGCTTGCCCATCCCTTTTGGCCTGCATCTCTTCCGTCTCTCCTGCTGGGCTGGATGTAATCCCCAGAGGAATGTGGCCTACAGGCCTCTGCAGGACTTGGGCGTGTAACTATGGAGAGCCACTGATGCTGAATGCAAAGCAGGAAGAAGCAATGTCCCATCACCTGGCAGCACAGGAAGGGAAGAGCTGGGTATTTGTGGGCTGTTCAGTGTGCCTGGATGTCCAGACAGCTTATCAGAGGAAAAATAGAGGCCAGACTTTTTGGCTTCATATGCCATTTCCCTATTAATTGTGTCTGGGTGATGTATTCTCTGCCTGTGGTTTGAATAAATATCTTTCATAGCTACTTTCTGCTTCAGTCCCCCATGGGACAGCTCTTTCCAACTCAGCTGCATCAGTGTGCTGAAGATGTGAAGTCCAAGTGTGTGGAACAGAGGAAAGAGGAGAGAGAACTTCATGCAGAGCATCTAAGAAAGCTTTAGCTTCAATCATACCTCTGTGAAAGCTGTTGTACATAACACAAGCCTCATCTGCAGTGTAAGTTGCACACAACTCTCTCAGTCATGACTGTTCTTTCCCTTTCCTCTTTGTATTTATATGTCCACAGAGCATTCAAAAGTGTTTGCAAGGAGAATCCCAAGCTACTGGTAGGGCCCAAACTTGTGATTGTTTTTATAAGGCTTTACATTTGGGATGTTGCTGTGTTTTAGAGAGTATCCTGGAAGAGTAACAGGGATGTAACAGAAAAAAAAAAATCACAATTCTGTGTGGGGAAACTGAGTTTTGTTTTATGAAGTAAGCACCCATCTCAACCCTACTAGAGCAGAACAAACCCCCTTCTCTAGCAGAAACCTGAGTTGTTGTTAATTAACGTCTTGCTGAAAACTAAGTCTTTGCCATCTGTTCTGCCACCTCACTACGAATGCTGCTCTCATGTTGATTATGTAAGTAAAAATGAAAATATATTTTGGTAGAGTGCTGCATGGCACTGTGCTGATTCTTCTCCTGTTTCTATTTACCATTCCCTGCCCCCATCCCACAATGAAAGGAAAAGGCGACAATTATTTGACTCCTCGGCAGCTTTATCCTGGAGCTGCTGTGCTGGCTGCCAAGCCCTGCGTGTTCTGGGAGCAGCCACCTCACCCCTGCTGTGTTTGAGCCATGAGCCCTTTGCAAACCCTGCTTATTACTGGATTCATGAAAAATCCATGGCGGGAAGATGCCCCTTAAGCTGAAGCTGCTCTAAATTCTTGTGAGGGGTTAACTTGAAATCAAGAAGAAGAAAAGTGAAAAGAAAGGCCCGGTTACTCCATAAGTGATAGCCTGACCTCTGGGAGCAGCCTGCTGCTCCTGTTACAGGCATGGCCTCTGTCTGTCCAAGGGTGGAGAAGGAGAGAAAGAGGAGGGGTAACTTTCCTGTAAGTGGGTTAGAGCAATTACTGAGGTCTCTTACAGCAAGTGAAGTTGTCAGTGTGAGTCACATTCCCTTTTTTCTCTCACTGCCAAATTTTAGGCAGTAACCAGACAGAGGGAGAAAAAAAATAGGAAAAGCGACAATGGGGAAAAATTCAACTGAAACAACCCTTCATTCGGGGTATTGTTTGACGTTTTAGCTCTGATTGTACACAGAGATAAAGGATCTATAAATATCCTGTCTGCTGAAATTCGTTATCACAACATCGCCTGTCAGCTGAACAAATAGGTTAGGTTCTCAAATAATACATAATTACATATGTAAATACAAAATTACTGATTGCCACATGCAATGGAGCCTCATCACTGAAGAGGACATTAACCTCTTGTGGTGCACTAGATCTGCCTCGGCCTCAGGACAGCAAGTGGCACATGCAGCTGTTACTGCTGAAGCAGCAGGAGCTCGGAGTCTGGGCTGGAATAAGCAAGAAGATATTTATCTGCATGACTAGACTAGATGAAAGCATCTTCTGACACTTTTTGAAAGTATCTGAGCATTTAGTTCTGTTTAGCAAATGTCTGGAAGCTTTTCTACTCTGCTTTAGAGCTTTTAATGAAGCATTGTGATTCCCATTGTGGTCAATTGTTTGACACTTTTATTATTACTGGTATGCAGAGTGTTTTTTAATGTTTGACAGCTGGAGAAAGAAGTATTTTGTGCATTGAAACTTTTAGCACAAAGCTGCTGTTTTCCATTCTGCCTTTGTCTTTTATTCTTGCTGATGCAAATCAATGAAAGACAGAACTGATTCAATTACATTTGTTTACTTCTTCCTTGATGATAATAAGACACAGCCTGCCTTTTATAAAAGGCAGAAATAGAGGATGTGACTGTTTCTACAGTATTTCTAGAACGACTTTTTTTCCCCTTACAATATAAAGGCATTTATTTGTTTCTAATGTCTTGATTTACCAGATAATGCACACTTCCTAATGTGTGTGGAGCAAGAATAGATCTATGAAGGACAGTTAGCAATGGATTCCATTTGGAAAGCTTCTATCTTGTTATTTTTATTAATCCAACAGTATAAATTATCAGAACACATCACAAAACAAACACAGCAAGATACTTCTGTCCTTCACAGTAGGGCTGCTGATCACTGCACAAAGCAGTGCCTTCCATTGCAGGTGCTGGGTTTATACAGCCACAGTCCTGCTACTGGGTCCTGCCTCCAGGGCACTGGTACCACTGGAGAGAGACACAAATGAGATCCCCTGGATTGTTTTAGTGAGTAATGTGCATGTCTTGGGGATTGTGTAATACTTTTTTTTTTTTAACACTTGTCCTGAGAAAGGAAGCCTGTGTCTGTCTGTCTTGCTTGTGCAGTTTGCAAGGGCAAAGATCCTGGATCAGGAGGGCATTTCTAGTGGACAACAGCTGCTCGTGAGAGGGTAGGACGAAGTCACCAAGAGCACAGAAAATTACAGCAGGGAGACTTTGTGAAATGTAAATGGCTTCCCAAAGGAAAGGCAGAGGACGAGCAGAAAGGAGGAGGTGGTAAGGAAGTCATTACAAAACTGCCCTCATGCTTGCTTTTTCCTGCATTTTTCAAGAACAGAGAAAAGTGCAGCAAAGGATGGTAAAGGCAAGAGAAGTGTCTGAAGGCTTCTCAGCAGTGCAGTCAAACCTCCCGATTTTACAGCTGAAACTAGTCTTAGGGAGTGATATCACCTAGCAGCTGAGCCAAATCTAAAGGACTGCTGGTATCAAAATGATGCTTCTGCTTCCAGCCCTGCTGCTTTCTTTGTACGGGTCTGGTGCTTGTCTGACTCTTTAATGAGCTCATGCAGCTCAGTAAACTGCAAGAAAATGAATTCAGTAAAAAATATACCAGCCCAGGAAAGGAGAAGAATTGGACAGTGTGAGAATGGAGATGGCAATGAGTGGGAGAAGAACAAACATCAGAATTTTGCTGCACATTTGGGGTGTTTTGGGAGGTGTCTTGCTCCTATTTGATGCTTAACTTCCCCCTTCACCTCCTAGGTGGGGCTTCCCTCAAAAGGGCACAGGATGAACACGCCTGAGCAGGGAGGCTGACTGGAGAGGTGAAGGAAGGTCACTCAGCAGTCCCAGCCCCCGGGGCAGAGAGAGGACTGAATGGGACTGCAGCAGCCCAGCAAGATCTTGGCATGGGGAGGAGTGTAGTGCAAGAGGAACCAAGAAGGAAAGGGGACACGTGCAGAGTAACCACAGAGGGTTACTGCAACAAGCACTGGAAAAATGCTTGAATACAGAGCAATAGTCCCATCTCCCTAATCTAGCTCTTAAAGGGTTTATTCTCATCTATCCACGTAGCTGCCCCTGAAGGTGCTTATGTCCCTTATTTAGCCATACAGTTCTCTAAACTGGGTTTTGATAAAAGGACAGCTGCAGCATTTTTATTATCTGCGATAAGCAGCAGTAAAATCTGTTTAGAGTTCATGATGGAAATGTATCCATAGATTGGCATTTTTCCAGCTGTACTTCACAAAGGTAAATGGGACATGAGAGTGGTGCACTGCCCCCTTTTAATCCATTTTCTCTAGACGGGGGCACTTTGCCTCTCTGCAGGAAAGGCCAGCACAGCTACTGTGCTAATAAACACTCATTCCTCGCTGCAGCATCTGCGCTTCCCAGACTCATAAATCTAAGCAACTTGTAGTTGAATAGCAATTAAATATCCGCGTGCATTTCCATACCACGGACTGGTGCACAAGGCATAGGCTAAGTGGCTGCACATCTGCTGTCTGCTCCCCCATACGTGCTGCTTGGCAGAGCGTGATCACTTAACCTTCTCCTGCCGCCATTAATGGTACATGGAAAATTGGATGCAGAGCATCATCCTACAGATATTTTGCCATATCTTTCTTTAAAAATTGTGTTCTTTCTTGTGTGTTTCTTTTGTTGTTTTTTTTTTTTTTTTTTTTTTTAAAGAAGCCTTTATTGTCTTTCTCTCAGGATTTCCAGGCCAGGGATTCAGTTGGGCTGTTAAAATCAGTTCAAAATGAGACATCATATTGAAAAGTTAGCTGAGATGCAGGGCACTGATATATCCTCACAACAACTTTGTGTCACTTGTACAAAATCCAGAGACTCAGTCATGCAGTAAGATAAATGTAGTGCCTGATTACAGTGGATGTATTGCACTTATAAAAGGCATCTCTTATCAGGAGGCTCTGTGTGTCTGCAATAATAACCACCGTATGTCAGGTAAGACAAAGATAATGTGAGCCAGATCATTTTCCCACTGTCAAAACTTTCAAATCCAAAAAGCTACAAATGTCTTAATTATTAATTCAATTTTGCTACATCTAGTGCTGGTAGCTGGAGGGAACGTCTTTCTGAGGTTCAGTCTTTCCTCTTGTCTAACTAATAACAGTCTGTGTGGCAGTTTTAAATGTTATGGCCATTTAAAGAAGTAAGAATTGTACACAGTTGTTGCCCATCTTTCATTTCCGTGCAGCAGGATTTTACCACATGAAACTGCAGTTCAGATGTTCCCATCTTGAGCAAACAGATAAGCCTCGTAGTTTGCTTTGAACTTAACAAGCCTCCTTCAGTGGTGAAGCTGTATGAGGCACCAGCCTGTCTTGTGTCTGACTGTACAGTGGTGGTGTTGTACAGTTACCTGTCAAAATGCTTATTCCCTATGGAACTGGCAGAAATCTTGAATTCCCTCCCCAACCCCCACCCCGTGTGTCTGTCAGCTTCGGACCAAGTTCCACCCAGATCACAAGAACATCCTGAATCAGACTCAATAATTTGCATTTCCTTGCCAAAGATTTTATCTGCTGGGGGTGCAAATTGTGCCATCAAGGTTGCTGGTGTCGAAAAAGCTGCACCCGTCTGCTCCCCAGCTCTTCCTTTCCCAGCATTATTAGGAAGAGCTAATAATTTCTAATTTATCCAGAAGAATTAATTGAGGCAACAAGGCTGTCAAGTGAGAAAGGCCACACAGTGAGACAGCACCACTCTGAACACATGCACAATTTGTGTATTTGATTAGGTACCTCAGTACTGGCAGATTATTGTTGTTAAAAGCAAATCTTACTTTTGCTGTTTTCATACAAGATTCTCTGCTGCAATTCTGCAGATGTTTGTTCTCTGTATCCCCACATTGTTTAAAAAAAAAAAGACAAATGATGATAGTAAAAATTACACTTGCTCATTCAAACATCTTGCTGTTTACATAGAAGAAAAATCATGTGCTGGGATGCAATGACCTAATGAGAGATACAACATGGCCTTCAGCAGGAGGTGGATGGGGCCCTCAAAATCTGCTGCTTTCACACAAATTGTCCTCCAATATATATAACAAAAACCTTCTTTTGTTTATAATGACAGATGCCACAGGGGTTGTATATTTGGATATTATTTTTTCTCTAGGATTGTTTATTAACAAATGCTTGCAAGTTTTATGATGTGGTGAAAACTATATCTCTCCTGATAAACAGGAAGTACTCAGAGGTATTGCATTACCCCATAATGCAACACAGATTCCAACAGCTTGGCTCTTTTTCTCAAAATATGGTGACATCACTTCCTTCAGGAAATCTCTCTTCACAACTTTTATCTGCTATAGATATGCAAAATTACAAAAGAAATGTTTTTTTAAAAAATGAATGATGATTCATCAGTTTTGCACTGTAGAAATTGATGTCTGTAATTTATATAAAATCTATTAAAAATAAGCAGTAGAGACTCTTTGGGCTGTCAGATCAGTGGTCTGAACAAAGTGCAAGGAAAGGAGACTGATACCTCCCCTCCCTCCTGCAGCATAGGTGTAGACAGCAAAGATCCAGATTTCCCTGCAGCCGTAAACCTGGAGGTGCCTCTTCTGCAGTTCCATGTCAGCAAGGTCAGGACCTGCCTGGCAGAGAAGAGGGAATCCTGTTTCCTTGTCAGGTGCACAGGAGAGCTCTGTGTAACAATTTGCATGTGGAACCTTGCATTCAGAATTGCTGTGCTATGGCCTCCAGCTTGCTCCTAAAGGCTGCCATGCACTTGTCATGGGATGTACAGCCATCAATGCTGGCTGCATTTTCAACCCTGGTGAAAATCTCAGAATGCCATTAGTGTACTGTCCCCTATCACTTGTTTCTGTTCAGCCACTGCCCATAGTTTAGATTAAATCTAATAACAGCAGACATGTAGGACGTGTACTTGTGCCATCAGAGTCATCAGCCACATGCATTTGTGATGAACGTCACCCCAGCAGACGCCGACGTCAGGGAAAGCAAGTCCTGGTGAGCTCTTTTTAGAAGGCCTGGCATCATTCCCCAAACTGGTTCTCCATGAATAGACTTGTGTGTCCGCCAAGGGCTTTACTTGCCCACAGCCAGATGCAGTGGGGTCTGGATATCACCCCTCCAACTAGGAGCCTTCTATTCCCACAGCTCAGCCCTACTACCTGTTCATTTTACTTTTAATTTACATTCCTCCCCCCCCATATTCTCTTTTATTCATTCTTGCATCACCCTTTTTCCTCTGTCCTCACATCAGCCAACCTCTTCATTACAAAAGTTCCCTACATTTTTAGCTATGAGCAAAAACCATTAAAAATGCAATATTTGAACAACATAAAATCCTAATAATCCTGTTTCTACATGCTTTGACTTCTGCCTCTGCTGGAGGCATCACTTGTCCTGCCTACAGATGAACCAAGAATAAGTGTGGGGGAAACACACTGTATGTTCTAGTATTTGTAAATTATTAGATTTCTGAAGTTATGCAATAATTTTCTCCTTTTTTTTTTTAATTTTCTTAGCAATGAATGATACCAGAAATGCAGAGATCAAGAGACTGATATTATGTACTAACTAAATCTTTTTGTAAGAACTTTATAGCCTTCCAGTGTACAAAGCTTCAGCACAAGAAAACGGGTCATGTAGCAGGACTTCAGTGAAGACCCACAAGTTACTGTAATATGCTGTGTAAATACTGACTATATGTATGTTTTGTTTTGTTAGTCCTGTAAAATAACTTTTTATCTGGTGATTCAATTCTCTTATCATCCCCAGCTTGTTTACTGAATTTTAAGTCTTGGGCAAGATGAAGCAAGCTCATGAGGAGTAGCTGGTTTTCAAAAGATACAAGTTACAGATAACTGAGGACAAGTAAGGCACACAACAATATTGAAATCACTCAGAGTTTTATTGCAGCTGACTGAGACAGAGTGTGCTTTGAGGCTGGGAAATTTCCATTACTGAACTGCAGGACAGTGCCTGGATACTGCTACTACTGCAGCTGAAAAATAAAAGCAACTTAGTTTTATACAGACAGCAACAAAATTTCAGTATATTAATTAAAATAGCTAGATTTATATAATAAGCTTTTAAGATTGCTGTAAAATTGATCCCTTTAAAAATATTTAGCATATGATTGTAAACTACTTGTTTAAAACTAAGGAACATAAAAATGACTTGAAATTGTAACTGTGTTTTCAAACCATATTTGTGAACAGCAAATCTAACTAGAACATGATAGATAATACAAGACATCTCCTACAACAGTGACAGGTTCTGACAGTGACAGAATGATACCCAGTGCAGGATCAAGGCTGTTACTGACAGAATCATTCTGCAATTAATAATCTTTTGTGCTCCCCTTGGCATGCACAGAACAGCCACAGCAATCTGTTTACTCATCTTAACTCCGTGGTGTCTAAGCCACAGTAAGCTCCCTACAAAGTCCATCAGAGTGTTGAATGTGGAAAAAAGGAAATACTGGGGGGAAAAGTAAATTTGTTCTGGTACCAAGTACACAGCAATTTGGATGAGAGACTGGTTTTAACCTCCGAACAGTGCAAGATTACAGGGAGAGCCTCATTTTCATTGAGGTCACTTTATGCTGCCAAAGCAGTGGTCGATGTTCACACGAAGATCAGTCTCAAGGGATTTCTGCTGTGTGTCACCCATTCAGTCAAGCCCAGGTAGGTACTGACTAGAAGTTATTACCAGCTGATGCTCTTTCTGAATCTTAGGATAGTTCCCTGTGGATCAGAGCTCATATCTAAGCAATTTCAGGAACCATCACCATGGTTCCTGAGTGCCTTAGAAGTTAAAATATATCTTTATAAAACATTTTAACATGTCTTATTTCTCTCTCTCATCACCCCCGCACAAAGGCTTGAGGTCTTTTTAAATAATTCTGGTATATACTTAATGCCTGTGTTTTGCTGGGATGATGGGGAGGTTCAGGTTCATGCTGACATACTCATACAGCAGCTACCAAGAAAGCCATGGCTGCAATGTCCCACGCAAATCACGCAACCAGTATAATTATAATGGTTTTGGGAGATGTGGGTTCAGTTTTAAATTAGCACAAAAATCTGAAATGCTTCCCACCCCCACTACAGAGGGGCGCTGTAGGGCAGCTCTGTGGTGTTTGTCTTCAGCCTGACCCGGCACTGCTGATCCCAGGGCTCGGGGGGCCTTGTGGTACAATGTTCCCTTTTCAAGAGACCCATTTACAGAACACAAATTAACAGTTAAGGCAGATATGAGTAACAGTGCAGGGAATTTCTAGATCCTGGTTGTAGGGTGAATTCATTCATGTGACTCCTGAACTTGACTGAAGATGGAGACAGTCCAAACCATGGTGTATTTACACTGACTTAGCTTATGGCTTAGCTTTTTCTTAATATTCCTGTTTCTGCTTACACAAACTCTTCTCAGCAGTGCCTTGATTTCTGTTTGAAGTAAAATGGGGTTTTCTTACTGCTTCTCATTATCTGCTATCATTTTTTAGTAAGTATCACCTCTCTTCCCCCAACACAGCCCTTTTATTTTGATCATGGAACTCATAGTTTTCCTAAAACACGTTTATATGCTTTCCAGAATTGAGGCTTTAATGTCACCTTGCTAAGGCAAAAGACCCAACATTAAGTGCAGGTAATGGCAGTGTATTTAAGTAGGCTGAAAACCGATTGATACCACTCCGATCTGCTCTGCCTATCTCAACAACTGCAGAGCTTTACTGAAATACTGCACCGAGTTCTGTCATGGGAGGAGTTGTTTGGAAAGCATGCCACAGCCTCTGACCACTTATTTGGGTTTAATTGGATTAGACATATATTTGAACACAGCACTCAAAGGAGCTGACAGTCCTTCCACAATTTCCTGGCCTGCCCGGTCGGTTTCCTTTTTGATCAGACACATCCCAGTGAAGGTAGAAAATAATTTAGATACACACCAGTTTTTAATTAAATTTGCTATGACAGGCTGTGTTTAAGTTATATTCTCCATAATAATTTGTTTTGCATTTGCTGATGACAGATTTATGTATGTAATCAGAACTGTAAGCAAATTTCATTTTTAGAGTTAAGAGAACCTTTAAAATAATATTTTACTTGGTTTCAGAAAATTTAAACACTTGCATTTACTGCTAAAATTTCTGAGAAAAATAACACCGTGTTTCTAAAGAGCAGAAGAACACATCATGGAACTGAAAGCATTATACACACAGAAAAAATAATACATCAGAAGCATTATCCCACTCAAATACACAAAAACACAAGCTGTAGAGTTGAATGCCTGTTAAATACAGAGAGGAGTTTATTAGATTTTGTTGCTGTTCCCTGACAGCTTTTCCTCTTTCAGCCTAGGCTGGGTGGCACCTGGAGCCAGCCCCGCAGGGCCAGCCTTGCCCCAAGGGAGAGGCCTTGGGGACACCCGGCTGCGCAGCCGAACCCAGGGACTTCCCCTCACCCCGGGGCAGAAGCTGCCCGGAGCCCCGGCGAGCCGAGCGAGGGGTAATGAGGGGATCGCACAGCCGGGAGCAGCTGCGGAAAACTGCGGTGGTTCGGCCGATGGCAAAGGAAGCTGGTCTGGAGCAGGAAGGGCCAGAAGAAGGTGGGACGCCAGAAATGAGCTCGGGGAGTTGGGAGAAGCAAGACATTGTCAGGGACAGGGGTGGGGACAGCTTCAAAGCAGGGACAGCTGAGAAGCAGCAGAGATGTTGGGAGTGAAAATGTCAGTAGTAACCAGCGGTTGTTGTCAGGATCATTAGAGAACTGCAGAAAAAAAGTCACAACTGGAGTTACGATCCTTGGGCATAAACCCCTGCAAACAGGGAAAAGCTATTTTAGAAAAACTCTGCCTTGCAGGAAAACAGAAAAGGTACGACACTGTTGCAAGCAATGTTTAAAGCATGAGATAAACCTTCAACTGCGATTTCACCTCCCCTACAAAGTTTATTTACATTTATACGGGAAGCAGCGAACAGGAAAACGTAATTACATGTAAAAACAACACGCTAAAAAGAGGTTGCAAAACTGTGCGCTGCAGCAGGGGAGTGTCACAGATGACCTCGCCCTTCTGGCAGCCGCCGGGCTCCGGCGCTCGCAGCGCGGAGCGGGCTGGGAGCGGGCTGGGAGCGGGCTGGGAGCGGGCTGGGAGCGAGCCGCCCGCTGAGCCCGGGCCGCGCCCGGCTCCATTTCCCGCCCGCCACCTGACGCCTCTAATGGCGCCGCACGGCCGCGCGCCCACGTGACCCGCCGCGCGCCCCACGTGACCCGTGGCCGCCGCCCCCCCTCCCCAGCGGCTGCGGTT
>NW_024581124.1:635422-689677 GCF_017639235.1 Corvus kubaryi
CCTCAGAGCGGCCGCGGCGGGTTCGGCGCTGACGGGGCCGACGGGCCGGGAGCGGCGGAGCGGCCGGCGCCTCTTCCTTCCTCCTGCTCGTCCTCCTCTCTCCTCCCTCCCTCATCCTCCTCCTCGCCCCCCTCCTCGCCCGCCTCCGCCCCCCCGCACGCAGGCACCGCGGTTCCCGGCACGGACAACATGGCGGCGGTGTCGGGGGCAGGGGCTGCGGGCGGCTCCGCCAGCGCCGGCGGCCCGGAGATGGTGCGGGGACAAGTGTTCGACGTGGGGCCGCGCTACACCAACCTCTCCTACATCGGCGAGGGGGCCTACGGCATGGTGTGGTGAGTGCGGCCGCCGGGGCAGCGCCCTTGCCCCGGACAACTCCCTCCTCCTTTCCCTCCCTCCCTCCCGCCGCCCTGCCCGGCCGCGGGCCCAGCCCGCCCTTGCCCTCGGGGAGGGGGAGCAGCTCTGCTTCCCTCTCCTCAGCTCTGCTTCTCCCTGCGTGTTCCCGAGGTTGTCCCTCCGGCATCACCCTTCTTTGCCCTCCCTCCCTGCACCCCCCCATCCCTCCGTCGGTGGATGCAGCTGAGCTCTCGTTTTGTTTCGCTCCTGCGTTTATTTTCTTTAATATCTTCCTCCTCTGGAGTTGGTCACTCTCGTTATTTCCGCCGTCTCCGTAGTGCGATTGCAGACGTTCAGGAAGGGGGGGAAGGTGGTAAATCCTGCTGGCAGCCCCGCGTCCCTCCCAGCGAGGGCTCACCTGGCTGCAGCAGCCCGAGGTCGCGGGGATAAAAAAGGTGAATCTGAGCATAGGAGTTGCTGCCGCTGCCTGACTTTGCTCAGGACGCGCTGTCTGTGCTGCAGAGCCGGCCGGATTAGTGCCTGCGTTAACGTGTGCAGGTGAAAGTTCTCTTCAGTTATCCTAGCTCTAGATTATATTGCATTATAAAGACTTAGACTAAGTCTCACTAAAAAGCGATCGTGTGTGTTTGCTCTGCGTAACATCGGTCTTAAAGAGCGAGGTTAACGAACTACAAAAAACGTGAACTAACTGGATAAAGAGTGTGAGATGGATTTTTTTAGCAATCTCAGTGAGCTGGGGTGATGCTGTGTGATCCGTGTATCTGTTGACTGGGTTATAAACCTGGCATGCTCAGTGACGTTACTTAGGATTTCATATTTTGTCTTCCATTAGTAAAACCCCTTCCATTAGTTAAAAAACACATTTACTCCTGAGATAACCTAAAGGATACAGGTGAAAAACTCTTTTTTGTTGTTGTTTTATCAACTTTCTTCCAGCACTGCCTCTGTTTCTTCAGTAGGATTTTTGACCAGAGATACTAAATGAGACTTACTTACAGGCTGTGACTTCATGAAAGCTTTATCAGCATTAATTTCTCTCTCTGATAAGGAATCTTTTGTAAAGCAGTGCATTTCTCAGCAAGGACACCTCACAGCCTTCAGCTGTGTGTTACAGATTTTTATAGCTGTAGGTTTTTGCACATAGTCACTGAATTGTGCTGGCCTGTCAGGATGAAGTCATTGTGTGTTTCAGGGAGGGGAGCTTTCATCTAGGCCTGAGTTTAGCTGGGAGATGAGCCTCTCTTGTGTTGTGGCCTTCACTTTTTTTTTTTTTTTGCTACGGGAAGAACCTTCAAAATGTAAATCAGAAATCCCATTTACAGTGTAAAAATATCCTTGTTATTGTTTCAGTGTTAGAAATCGCAGCAATATATCCAGTCCAAAACTTGTTGATGTAGCTTCTGGTACAGGCTGTATTTTATTATGGTTATTTTATCATCTGAGCCAGGGCAAGGAAACGGGTGCAGATAATCTCAGTAGTGGCTGCACTGGTTTGCATTCACGGTCAGGTTTCTGAAGGTCCTGAGGAATAGCACTGCCAAGGTGTGTGCTGGGGACAGTCCAGTTCACATCAACGAGGTGTTAAAAACTGTGTTTCACAGACAAACTGAAAAGCTAAACTATTTCACCACAGATCAGGGACTTCGAGAAGCAGCACAATGGCAGTTGATGCCCTTTTTTGGCATCCCTGTGCCAGTGAGCAGATACAGGGGAAATGGGGCCACTTCTGCCCCTCCAAATAGTGTGTGGTAAACTTCTGCACTGAAGCTGTTTCCCCTCCAAATCCAAAAGGTTTTTTATTTGAAAGCTTCTTCTCACACTTTGTGTCTGCTGTGAATGCTGTACAAAATTACTAACAAAAATTCTAAATCTCCAGTTCAGTTGAAATATACACTTGGATTCTGTGTTTTCTACTCTAATTTATTAATGTAAAATGTCACGTTATGTATTTTGTGCTCTTGATTATTGCTCTTGTGCCTTGGGTGTGAAATGACAGGGAACAAAGTCTCAGTTTATACTGTGTACTTGGTCAGGAAAGTGTTGGATGCACTTGTAGTTAATGCCATAGCAGCTGGGCTGTTTTATAGTGACTGCGATGAAATGCAATTACCTATCAATCACAGCCATGCAGGTTATGCAGTTTAATGCTCTGTGTTTCGTGTTTTGCTTTGGTTGCTAATGCAGTGAGGATCTGCAGAAGCTTCTCCCTTGGGGGGTGGCGTAGAGGGCAAGCTGTGAGTGTGCAGATGGAGATGTTTCCTGCAACTACAAAATCCATTTAAATTTGTACACTTTAATAAAGGAAAGCAAAGCAGGCTCTGATGGTTTTGTTTTAAACCCGCAGCTAATGTGGACCTCTTCGGAGATGATGGTTATTTACAAGTACACTGTGCCATAAGGCTTGTTATATGGCAGACGAATGTCTTTTGACTCTTAAAATCCTTCACTCTCTTTCTCGTTTTTATCGTGATTCTTATGTTTCTAGATTATTGGATTAGGGATTTGAAAACAATAAAATGCTTTTGATTATATGAGTAAAAGGGCAAATGAAGTATTCTTCGGGTAGTGCTGTTACGATCAGTCTTCCATTTTGATTTTTGCAGCAGAGAGAATAATGTTTGAGAAATATTGATCACAACATAAAATACCAGTACAGGAAATAGAGGAAGATGTTGGCTGAAGAGACTGTATGTGAATGTTCTCTCATCTGGGTTTGAAAACCTTTAAAGGCATTTAACTATTTTCCCTAGTGCAGTCATTTTTTTACATAATCAGGTTTTGAGTAAAAATAAACTCAGCAGAGCAGTATATTTACTGCTGTGTTGTGGTTGCACTTTCTCAGCTTCGTAAGCAGAAAAGGCACGTTATCAGGCCAAACCCCATCCTAATGTCCTCCAGTTCAACTCTGCCAAAAACGTTCAGCCTGTGATACAGGCTTGTGCTTTACTCTTGTTGCAGAGGGTGAAGTGGCAGGAGGTGGATCCTTGTCAGAGCCCCTTTCTAACTGTTTTTGTTTTGGTCATTCTGCGTGTGAAACTAGGGGGTGAGCACAGAGCAAAGTTTGAGCCAAGATCCTCAGCACTTCCTAGGACTGCAGGACATTCTTTGAACAATTACTTAGTCATACAGTCATGTTTGTTACGCTCAGTTAATTTATCCAAATATATGTAAATATTGTGTTGTCTTCTTCCCCTCTGCTTTCACTTAAGAATTAGTTGTTTTGAGAGGGGTTGGTGTAAAGTTCTTTAGGTGACTTTCTCTTTCATTCATTGATAGGGCGTTATCGACATCAGAGTCAGATGGAACCCACTTTTAGACCAGGTCTGAAAGTTTCAGAAATACCTTTCAGACACAACAAACTGGGAAAAATTTTTGGGATTGTTTCTTTCTCCCCGAATGTGGGCTTGGTTTTATTATTAGTAGTAGTATTTTTTTAAAGCAGCCTGTTAACAAGCCATACTTCAAATACACTGGAACAGCAATAAAAACATGATAGAGCTGAGCTTTAAATTTCTGGCGTGACTTGTTCTTCATCCAGTTGGTCAGTAGTAACTTGGCAAGGAATATAATTTGACAGTAAAAAAAGAATTGTTTTGGAAAGAAGTGGTGAATTGAATGTGATAGGGATGTTCTCATTTTTATCCTAGTTTTTGGAAGCTTTTTTGGTCATCAAGCTTATATGAATGTGAAGTAATATCAGTGCTTCAAATAACTGCTTATAAATAAGCAGTTGAATGCAGATGAGTGCAGTTGGAAGAAAATAATTTTCAAGCTCAAGTCGTTGATTTCTTGCTTTGAGTTTGCATTGTTACAAAGAGAGCTTTGTGTTACTGATGTGCTGTGAAAGAGTGATATTAGAAGTTAGGTAGTCAATAGATAAATGTTAAAGTGATGCTGAAAAGAATATTTCAAATATTTGGCAGTAGATTCTTTAAAGTTACACTTCTCTCTACTGTCTCATGGAACAGCCCTACTTTTAGAGCCTTGATAATTTAAAATGAAGAGAAGCATATTAATAAAGAAACTAAAATCAGAAAGAAATCAGGAATAGAATGATCTGCAAGGCATAGATATTTATATTTAAACATGAAAACTTGAATGGGATTGATGGTTGCCTAATAGTTTCTTTCGAGTTACATAAAAAGGTAGCTTTTTCATCCTCTGTGGGGGTCAGACTGATTTTTGGGGTGGTCCGCTCAGTGGCAGTGATCAGAAACAGCCTGTCGTGTTTGTTCTGTTAACTTTTGCCTTGATCCAGAGAGAGAGAGCCCTTTAATGATGGAGCCAGCGCAGGGATCCGTGTCCCTGTTTGCGTGTGCTTTTAGGGAGCCCAGGTTGAGTATGGGTAATTAACATGTTCTGTCTGCGTGATAAGGAGAACAGGGAGCTGATACAAGTTAGCCAACCCTCCCGTGCAAGGATCAGAGGAGGGAATTAGGGAGTGTAATTGGTGGCTAGTTATCAGCTTCTTCCCTCTGGGGAGAAGGCAGATGTAAGCACTTCCCTTCAGTCACTCAGGCTTCTAGCACTTGCCTAACCTGGCGTGGGAACCCAGAGAAGCAATTAGAGCTGCTTTTCCTGCTCTTCCCAGTGATGGACAGGTGGGCCCTCACAAGCTGTGCAGCAGGGATGGGCAGCAGCCACTTGCTCTGTGTCAGAGCTGTCTTCCAAGTTTGTGGAAGATGAGAGGTAGCAACTTTTGCTGCCAGCCCAAAGCAGTGGGATACTGGCTTAGCTGGAGAGTGCAGCTCATGGACACTTGCATTTTATAAATAAATACACTTTTTTGTAGCAAAGCATGATCCATCCCATGGAAACAGACAGAGATAACTTATGGGTTTTCTTTGAAGCATGCTTTATTAAGGAAAAAAGGCTTATATGTTCACAGCATCTGTATGTGGCTGCGTCAGTCCATCTCCCATACCCTTACATATGATTCTAGTACCTGTTGCCTGCCTTCCATCAAATCTTGCAGATGGTGGAAGTCTTCAAGATGGGAAGATATTCTGCAAGTTTTGCAAAAATAGGTATTTTGCTAGAGTGAAGAGATCCTATATGCTGCTCCACTGGGGAAGAGATTGCATCAGGTCACATGTGAGAAATCAGACTCCCCAAGGAGATATGACATGCCCCAGTTTCACAGATTGATTTATTGGTAGTCCTGAGACTAGAAATGTGTATTTGTGGGACACCAGGCTCTGTTAGTTCAGTGGCTCCTTGTTCAGGGGTGGGGATCTACAGCCCACAGAAGAGTTGGTGCTTTACCAACTGAGTAGGTGTAGAGCTCAGCTTGTGTTGAAAACTAGTACTTCGCCAACATAGTAATTTTTTTAATGCTTTTTCTGTTGATGCCTTGTCATAGGTTTCAGCTGTGATCTAGAAATGAAAATAACTGATTGATTTGATATTTAATGAAAATATTTTATGACATCTTGCTATGGAATATTTCACAGCCTAATGTAGGTTGAAAGGGACTTTCTGAGGTCATGTAGTCCAACCTCCTACTCAAAGCAGGAGTGATGTCAAAATTAGACCAAGTTGCTCAACGTGTCCACTCAATATTTCCAAAATCTCCAGGGATGGAGATTCTACATCTATGGGCAGCTTCTGGTTTTAGTGTTGAACCAATTGTCCAGTGAAACTTTGCCCCTTAAAAATATGAGAGTTCGCCTTGCTGCAACTCGGGACCATCCCCTCTTGTCCTTTGTACTCTTTGTCTCTGAGAGGAGTCTGGATCACTTTTCTCAGTGATTCACCTTTATGTAACTTAAAAGAGCAGTTGGATGTTTACCATCACCACCCCCTTTTTCCCTCCTAGCCTATACAAACCCAGTTTCTTCAATTTTTTTTCTCTAATGTCACATCCTTCTGTTCCCTGTGCATCCTAATGGTTTTCTGCTGGATTTAGTCCAGTACTGGGAGGGAGGAAAACTGGGTGCAGAATTCCAGATGTGCCCTCACAGCAGGAACCAGTTCCCTTGACCTGCTGGCTGCGCATGTAACACAGCCCAGTCCTTGGTCAGCCTTTGTCGCTGGGAGCTGGCACTGCTCATGGATGAAGTTGGATGTTGTTCTGATAATTTGGAGAATGCTTTCACTTAAAGTGAAGTATTTTAGGAACTTCAAAAATAATATCTGGAAAAAAATCCCAAACCCAGAAACATTTTATTAAGTGATTTCTATTGTATTTGATTTTGATTTCCAGATCACTTAAATGAAGTGTATGGAGCTATAAACATATTCAAAAATAGAACTTTTTATTTTACTGTATTGTAAGGTAAATAAAAATAATAGTGTAATAATGTGAAATTCAGCAGTGTAGTTTGTTTCAGGTGATTTGTCTGTGTAAAATCTACATTCTACTAGTTGGCAGGACAGTTATTGAAGATGGTGGTTTGCTTGGGGATGAATCTCCTTTTCAGAAGGGAGCTTGTTTTCCTTTGGTTTAATACAACTTTTGGGTATATGAAGAAGCTATTCTCAAACTCATCTTTTTGCAAGATGCACAAAAATCCAAATACACTTCATTGTCAGCTTTGAGCAGATAGATTAATAAGATCCAGTTCGTAATAAATGTCACTGATTCAGATGGGATTATTTGATGAGCTATTGGTAGATACTTTGGCAGGGTTTCCCGTGCTCCATCGAGGTGCAGGAGTTGGTTTCTGTTTCACAAGCATTCCTGTCTCCACCCATTTCCGCTGAGGAGAGCCAGCACAGGGACAGCCTCGGGTCCCCTCAGCCCCTTCTGCACCCGGGAGCCTCCTGGTGCCCCGGCTGCCTCCACGCTGCCTGGGCTTGTGCTGTGCCCCTCCAGCCCAGTGACTTCTTAGTGGTGGATTAAATACTGGTTTGTGTATATATGTCTTGTAGAAAGGCTGTAATAGAAATATTTTTCTGTTAGATTGGGGCAGGATCTTCACAACAGTCCTGTTTTAACAGCGTTGTGGTGCACATGTTTTTACTGTCCATCTGGTTTGCAGTACCCAAAATCCCAACTGCCTAAGTTCTCTTAAGAGGAAATCTCTTCTCTTGGAAGTTCTTCTTTTGTATTTTAAGAGAATTTTCATAAAATACTGAAATACTCTGTGGTGATTAGGATGCAAATGAGAGTTTTTGTTACATGGTGGAAAGTAATTCGTCTGTGTTGTAGGTATGTTTTAAGTACCAGCAACTCGCAATTAGGCTTACAGATTATAATGTGCAATTGCTTCATTTTGCAGATTCTTTTAAAATTAGCAGATGCCACTGTGGCACCTTACTTCTTGCCTGTTTGGAAGGAAGGCAGATTGCTCCACAAATATTGCTGATGTAAAATTTAAGATAATTTGAGCACTCCAAATCAATACTCCCCAAAATGCTTCAGTCCAGAATTTGCCCAATTTTATTGGGATTTGGATGTTGCAAAATATCCCAAATTACATCCAGGTTGACTTTTATATTGTATTTTTTTAAAGTGTTTTGTAATTGTGAAATAGCTTCCTTTCAGCTAAAGTAGCCAGAGTGTTTTAATGCTGATACCTCCTCTGAACAAAACACCAAGCTGTGAGTATGCTGAGGGTTTACTGTTGGCATGTCTTGTTAGAAAGGTGGAACAAACATGCAGAAAATGCCTTGTAATCAGATATGAAGGGAAATAACTTCTGATAGTGGTGAGATGCACACTCAGTGCTAGTGGTTTGGTTGTTTTGTTGTGTTTTGGTTTGCAAGTGAAATACTGAACTAACCACGGCAGAGTGGACAGTAGCAATGACCTTGTTTTCATCAGTGCTTTGGGATAGTTTTCATTTTGCACTGACATTTCTACATCAGGTTTAGGAAAATCTCTGCTTTTTAGTGTACATGGATGATTTTGTTCTATTTTCTGTTGGAATGAAATACTGTGAACTATCTCTTCTGAAGATTTATGTGGCTTGGAATCAATTAAATAAGCTGATTTTAGGAGGAGTATCTGAGATATAAGTCAAATTAGAACCTTAGCAGACAAAAGACTAAACCACACTGAAGGATTTGTTAATCCCATCACCACTCACAGCTCTCTGGCAGTGCTCTCCCTCCTCTCCAGGAAAGGAGAAATGTTTCCTGCATGCATTTATGGTTCCTGCTTTGCTGCTTGGGGGTGTGGTGGTTGTTTTCCAGGCTCTGGAGTAACAGTGGTGATGTTACTGACCTCTCCTTTTTTATTGTGGTGGCTTTTTGTTGCCCCTTGGGGAGCCTTAAGTGCAGGGGGACATGGTGGGCGCCTCATGGGCTGTGTGGAGGCTGAGTTCTCCTGGCAGGCCCAGACACCTGAGCTGAGCTTTCCAGAGCTGAGCTTTGCAGGGCTGACCTGTGCTCATCTCAGGCTGTGTTGCTGCTGCAGGGGCAGCTTTTCCCTCCACGCCTCCCCTCTGTCATTTCTTCCTCCACTCCTGGGGCCTGCACAGCTGGAGCATTTGCTGTGTTGGAAAGCTGGTTTAGCTGAAGAGTGACTTAATAAAACAGTAAAATTGAAAGGTGATAAGTTGAAATGATGGACACAAAGCCCTGTGAGTGCTGGTGCTGACACAGGAAGGGAACAGGACTATGCAGGTAAAGGCTTCTTTACTGTTCCTGCTTCAACTTTGAGCTGCTTCAGTTCTCTGAACTGACACAAAAAAGGGCACTGCTCATATCAAAAAAGTGAGAAAGGCATGTGAGGCACAAAAGGGAGAGTGAACCACAACCACTCCTTTGAATGCAGTGAGACTTAGGTTGTCTCATGTTGTGGAGCTCTTACAATTTTAGCCCAAAATTCATTCCCACAGGAATTTATATATTGAGAAGAAAAACAGTGATATTTAATATCGTAATATTTTATCAAAAGCAATGGGTGCCTTTGGAATCAAGGGTCTATTTCACAGATAGCCAAAGGCCTTTTAAACATAGCAGTGAAGTTTGTTAAATTTGGCATCAATGCTATCAAAGGAAATACTGGCAGTGGAGAACCAGTAAACCTCTAAAATAGGGAAGGGAAGTGGGAAGGGAAGAAGTAGATAAAGTGAGATGTAAGAGTTTTCTATTTTCTGAAGACGAAGTGAAGTGGCATAAAACAGAGTAGGCATACATGGTGGTTTGAAGTCACAGTGTTCTACAGCTAAAGGCATGGAAAGAAAAATACGTATTAGAAGAGATTGAGAGAATTGATTTTTTTTCCAAACAACTAAGATTAATCAAAACACCATAAATTAAATAACATCTTTAGCCAAACAGTACAGAACCTTGGGTGAAATAGCCAATATTTTTTTAATGCTAGTATTAAGGTGTAGTTCTAGAACTGCTGCTCTTCATAGTTCTGTTTAGTAGGTGCTAACAAAACACAAATCATCTGGTCTGCCACACCCAGGTTTATGAATTGACTGAGCTTCTGGCAAAAGTAATTAATTTAACAGACTCCATTTTGCATGACTAGCTATTTGTTTTCAAAATACTAGGAGTGATCTAAGAAAATACACTATTAAGTAATTATTATCTGCATAGTAAATAGCTTAAAATTGAATTTTTTGCAAGGATCCATCAAATTCTGCTTTTCAAATTCTGAAAAATAAAATTGTGTCTTTGTAACCTATTCGAGCCTAGAATTGTTTGAATTGGAAGGGACCTTAAGCATCAAGTAGGACCGACCCCCTGCAGGGCCACCTTCCACTGAACCAGGTTGCTCCTGCAACTCCAGCCTGGCCTGGCACACTTCCAGGGGTGGGGCATCCACAGCTTCTCTGGGAAGCCTGTGCCAGTGTCTCACCAGTATCAATTAGAATTATTTGAGCAGATGCAATGAAATGAAATGAAAGCAAATCTCCTTAGGAGGTTATGAAGGTGCCTTAAGAATTTGTGGTGTGAAGGGTAATAACCTGTAGTAGATCAGATCTGAGTAAAATCGCTTCAGAGTAATTATTCACCTTTGTCATGGGAGGAAGGAGTTGGCGTAATTGTAGCAGGAAGCTTTATTATCAGGATTGATTTGGATTGTTAAGAGGAAGATGACTGAAGCAGTAGATGGTAGAGGTGAAGGTAATGCTGTTCCAGTTTGACCCAGTAAGCCTCAGAGGTTGACTAAAAGCATGGTGGAGTCTGCAGGGGTCACATGGGCACCTTGCTATGGTTGTGGTAAAATAAAGGGCACTCATTTAGAAATTATATTTCTTTTCTGCCTTGTTGGAAAAGAAAACAATCAACTTTGAAAGAAATATCAAACAAAAATAATTTGTTTAGGTATCTTCTATAATAAAAAATGAACCAAAGCCTTAGTAATGATCATTTGGTGATAAGCAACAGATGACAAGAGTAAGGAATGTGCAGATACATATATAAAATATATAAAGAACATGAGGACTTTGTAAGTATGACAATTGCTTTGCAGAGGGGTCATGATAAAAGGTTTAGAAACCCCAAAGCGATAACCTATCCATTGTTACAAGAATCTTGACAGATTAAAAACTACTTAAAAAGCCTCAAACCAGCCCCAAGATTTTCAAATAACATTTAGTTAGGAGTTTTCAGGTAAGGCCAGATTCATACTGCTGCAAATTGGATCACATCTCCTGTATAGTTATTTTAATGTTCCCTTGTTGCTCAGTTGTCTCCTGCTGCCATTTTTGTAACAAGAAAGTGGGGACCAATTGTCAGTGGTTTTCAGTGGGGAGCTGTGTGTCACAGCAGGTCTTGTACCTAGACTTGCTCTGAGCTATCTCAAGGTTGAATTCAAGTTTTTTGGCCTCTTTTTTCATTATAAGCTGTCAGTGCTTATGAATGTTTCCCAAAGACTAAGAAGGTAATAATCAATGGGGAGTGTTTGTAGCAAACCAATAGATGATTCCAGAGTCCTGAATTACAGCTTATTTGACTTTTGCCCTCAGAGTAGGATGAAGGAGTACATGGTGCTCCTGTTAAAGTTGTTATAAAGTTGTTGTAAAGCAACTAGAGCCTCAAGGCTGAAGGGTTTTTTATTTGTTTGTTGTTTTTCAAAGAATCTAATAGTGAGGTAACTCCGTTTTCATGGGTTGCTGACTTTCTGACATGGTAGGAGTTAGTCTGTAAAACTAAATCTTTAATGGAGAAAAGTAGAAGTGTATTAAGATGGCCCTGTTTCTGTAGTTTATTTCCTGAATTCACAGCTTCCAAACCTAAGAAACGCTTTGTTATTGAAAACCTCTTCTAGAGAAAGCTGAGAAATCAGAACGAAAACTGAGTGCAACATGGGTTGTCTGTTCATAAACTGAGGTTTCTTGAAACACGGCAAATGTATCCCAATATGAGTAGGCACTTGTTCCTTCTAAAACCAGGTGCTGATTTTGTAAATTAGTGCTAATAAAAAAGCCTCATGAACAATACACTTATTTCTCTTCAAAATGTTACGAATAAATAAAGTAACAAATATTTCTAGTAAACGTAGGTGTTTACAGTTGGCTATAAAAAATACATTAAACAGTGTAAAAATGACACATTACTCAGTGTCCTCAAATAGTCTTTGACTATTTTTATCCTTTTTCCAGTCTTTTCTCTTTATTAAAAAAATAATACACTATGATGGTGGCTTAATCATGTAGAAGAAGAAACTAATTATTCTGAAGAATCTGGAAGGGTTAACATCTGATTATTAAAAAAAAGCCCGCCAAAAAATCCCAAAACCCTCTGCAAATCTGCACTTCTGCAACCACCTTCCCCCACCCCCAAAAATTGTAGCGAACAGTCTGTTAGGGTGGTTGTTACTGTCTCATAATATTGCATTATTTTATTTACAGCAGTCTTAAAAATAAGTTTAAGCTATTTGCATTGTAACTTGATAAATGTCAGTGTGTTGTGGAAATGGCCATGATTGAGCTAAATGTAGACTGAATGAAAAGAATAAAGATCTCCATAGATCAGCTTGCTTGCTGGGAATTATTTTTGCCTTTCCTATTCTGAATGTAAGCAGAATTATCCAATATCTCAGAAAGATTCTTATCTCTGGATATGCCCTTGGAATCCTGTTTCCACAGCAACACAAAGCTACTGATAAAAAAATCCCTTTTAAACTTCAAATCGTCTTTTATTTAGAGTTGTAATTAGGATGTTTGCCGGTAGCATTGTGTATTTTGTGTGTGTGCGCGTATGCTGAGAGCAGCCTGTGAAACAGCCACGAGGTGAATAATCCTCAAAGTGTTGGAAGAACATCCCATGCTGGGGAAAGCGTGCAGGCAGCGTGGCAGAGGAGCAGGCAGTTGTTTTTCAGTGTGAAGGACCAGCCCTCTGTGGGATGCAGGGACTGCCAGGAGCTGGCTCCTTTCCTGCCGGCAGCTGCAGCATGCTCTCACTTGTTCCCGTTCTGTCCCAAATGAAACATGCGAGGAATAGGAATGGGTGGAAGAACATGCAGCAGGCATTGTAGGCAGAAGGGGCTGAGCTTTGGCACTCGGCCACATGTACCTGGTGAAAAGCTTCCCTCCCCTGAGCCGGCAGTGCTGTGGGCTCAGAGCTCAGAGCTGCGGTGCCTTTCTGGTCACTGCTCTTGGAAGCAGCCCCTCCCTGGGCTCCTGTTTAAAAAGGAAGTTGGTACCAGAGAGTAGAAGGATAAAAACTGGCTTTAAAAGTTATGTGGTGCAACTTCTTGGGTTATAAATGCTCATTTGTTTATTTTGTACAGTTGCGCTTGATGTTTTACTTAGTCAAAACTTTGTTATATATTTACAAGATATTTAAAATCAGGAACGATAAACTCTGCTACTGGGGCTTGTACTGATTTTCACATGATGTTGCAAAAGTATCTAAATAACAGTGCTATTGCAGGTTGTCATAGGTTGCTAACCACAGCTTGAAACAGGAGTAATGTTGTGGCTACAACAGTTGGGCAGTTGCAAAATCTGCATTTAAATTTATCACATTACAGATAAATAGCACTCACAGCTGAATGGTTGCTTCAGCTTGTGAGGCTGCACATGATTGGGGCAGAAATAAATCCTTCTATCTGAATATTTAAAGTGTTGGTGACTAGATTCATCATAATGGTACAGTTCTGTGGGTAATGATCAGTACGTGTGCTTAACGATTAGAAAGCTATAAACTGGCACTCTAAAAGTTGTTAATATGGGAACTGTTGTTTGCACTTTACAGATTTTTATCTTCTCTGGAAAAAAGTCAAGATAATAGAAAGTTCCTGACTTCAGAAGATGTCCCAATTAACTGCTTCATTGCAAATATAACCAGTTGTTGTGAGGTTTAGTAGAAGCTGACAGCCCAGACAAATACATTACACTGTGCACACTGGGACAGCACTGCCAGAATACAAATAATCTAAATTTAGGATCCGCTGGGAGGCGGATGGGATGTGCTGTGGAGCTGATCCTGGTCGGACTGCAGGGGGAGTACGGGTGATCAGGAGTCATACAATGAGATCTGTAATTCCGGCTGAGACTGGAACGAACCCATGAGATGAACCCGCGGAGCTGAGCTGGTGCATGGGCTGCAGGGGGGGATGCACCAGGGCCTGCATTTGCACCTTCAGAGTGGTTTTGTTTGCAAACACTAAAATGCACACTATGAGCAGCGCGTTTCTTCAGCAGAGCTCTGGAGAGGAGAGTGTAAATGCTGGTGGCAGGCAATGAACAGTTGGATGAAGCGAAAGCTTGGGAAATGATTCAGTCTGCCTTACAAAGGACCCAGTTTTGTGAGTTTATGGTGTTTCCTGCATAGTCAATTGGTTATTTCAATATGGCTTCATAGGCCAAATAGGGGTCTGGTTGTAGCCTGACTCTTCAGTTCCACTAAAGTTCAGTCTAATGTAGCTTTTACAGTTTTCTATAGTATGTGTCAAATTGAGAAAGCATTTTTAAAGGGTCACAGAGTTTACTTAAAGCAATATGTGCTTTAAGAGCTGTGACTGACAATGTGAAATGGTGTTAACTAGATAATACAGTTTCTCAGTGTACCTGTGTTATACATGACATTTAAAATATTACGCACAAGCAAGTGTACCTGACTGCTTGTATGATTAGCTTCTTGCTCATAGAAATTGAGATAATCCCTTGGATGTTTAATCATGTTACAGAAAGGCTCATCTTTCAAAAAGTGTGACATCAGAAATAAATCCAGTGTCCCTTTTAATGTTTCAACCAGACAGTGTTTCAGTTTTGCTCTCATCAGCTGAGGCAATGAAAGCTTAGGTGTGTTAATGTGGGGAGATCTGATACAAAGAGAGAATGACTGTATGGGGAAAGTACCCTGGAGAGGAAATTGATTGCATCTTTACTCCAAATACACAGCCTTTTTCCTCACTGAATCATGTGTATTATAGTTGAACCATCAGAATGCAAAATTATCTATCCTTTTCTAAATAACAGCAAAAAACCTTTTGCTAAGAAAATGCTTTAAGGACTGTAGGTGAAACAGCTACAAGAGGGGGAATCTTGGTATATTTAATTGAAGAATTCATGTTCATTAATCTGTACAAGGAAAGATACATATTTTCCATTAATAAACAACCTTTGCTTGAGAAGCAATAACTGATTTATCAAATGTTGTAAGAGACTAGGAGCTTTTATTTAAGCAGCATCAACTGGTAAATATTGGCATTTTGCCTTTTTGTACTCTGCATAGATGCTGCTGTCCAGTCCTTTGAAAGGAAGTAAGATTCTGCATTGTGGCAGAAAAAATGCTCCAGTCAATACAAAGGAGGAGGCAAGAGGTTTGTTTATAATGATGAAATGGCCCGTAGGATTCTTCCATTTCTTTCCCAAATCCAGGGTGTTCATGCTTCAGAGTTATTTCTAGTTTTGTTTTCTGCTTGTGACCAACCTCACTGGTCTATTGTAAGCACCGCAGGTGATGAGCTAAGAAAATTACCGGAGCCCAAGTTCTCTTGGAGGCGATGCCAAGTTCCACTTACGGCACTTGGTTATTATCTATTTTGGGACTGAGGAACTGCTAATGTGTTATCTATACATATGCAGTAGCAACAGTTGTAATGAATACTTGCTCAGCATGTGGCATTTCAAAGCTCCCCGTGGAGCATTTGAGTTCAGTGTTTCTAGAGGAAAATAAATGGTGCCGTCTGTGGGTACAGACCAGGGTTAGGGATGCAGGCAGGTCAAAGGGATTATGTGGGGAAAACCGTTCAAAGAGGGTGTCATTGCGTATGCATGTGCTGTATGAAGATCTTACTGATGACCCTAATTGACTGAATTATATGTCAATTTTAATAATGAAAGTGAGAAATTTTAAACACTTTTGCATCCAGTGGTGACAGTACCATCTCAAAAACACCTTGTTGCAACATATCTCCGCT
This sequence comes from Corvus kubaryi, assembly GCF_017639235.1. Lineage (NCBI taxonomy): Eukaryota > Metazoa > Chordata > Aves > Passeriformes > Corvidae > Corvus > Corvus kubaryi. The sequence continues at coordinate 651,054 of NW_024581124.1, forward strand.
TAGTGGTAGAAGAGCCTTGATGTGGCCAGGCATTTGAATTCCTCTGAGGCATCCTTTTCTAGCTGGATTTTTGTACTTGATTCTGCTTTACCTGGTCACCAGGTACCTGGATGTCTCAGCAGAGTAAGACCAGTTAAAAGAGTTTCAAAGGAAGTTCTGGGACTCAATTATAGAAAATTGGTGGGATGTGAAGCCTCTTTGGCTAGTATGCTTATATTTTTATATGGAATAGTTGGGGCTAACAGAAATGTAGGCTTGATTATTTTTTAATTTCCTAATGGGGCAGTAGTGAGCTTGAGTTGGAACAAGAATCATATATATATATATGTCTAAATTCTAATTACTAAATTACCATATACTTCTAATACAAGTAGAAGCTATGATAATGAGATGGTTTGTCATTCATATTAACAAGACTGTAGAAAACATACTAAAACTTGTAAGGATTCATAGTCCAGATTTTAGAAGATTAGGTATGTTTTACCAAGACTTTAATTAGACTTGCGCTGTGATATTCTTCATGAATGCTTAGGTATGTTGAACAGAAATACAATGTGTTGAACCTATTTATTGGTGTAGCTGGGAATGGAGTTCTAAGCTCCTGGAGAGACAACCTTGTAAATGTAGGAGGCAGTGAGTTCCTTACTGCAGGTCACAGTCACAATGTGATCCTCATTGTGCTGCTGCCTACTTCCCCTCCTTGTGTGTCCCTGGATACAGCTTTCTTTCTTCAAACTCTTGTTATCTTTGGAATTGAACTTGGAAAGATGTTGTCTCCATCCCTTTTGTTTTTTCGTGTCTGTTACGGAGGTGTCAACAGTGTAAATTGATGGAAGTGTGAAAGATGGTGACAATTGGTATTACCTGTGGGAGTTGGACACAGGATGTGGAATTCTGCTGCTTGAAAGATGATTGCTGAAGGTTTTTCTGCACCCCAACATGAATGCAGTAAGATGAACTTTCTCAAACTTCTGATGATTACAGCGTATAGAAAAAGCCTCAGGCTTGGTTGTTGCACAGGCTGATAAAGAAGACAAATACCTTTTCCTTTGTGCAGTACCCACAAATCAGCAGACTCCAAGTCAGCTGGGAAAGCCAATGGTTGTAGAGACCCAAATGGGCTGGTGAAAGAACAAGTGTTTTGTCAGTTCGCCAAACTAAAAGATGTGTGTCACTGTCACCTCTCCTCATTTGATAAAAGTAAATGTAAACAAAATGCACCAGCCCTATATTCAATTGAATTCACATTCTTTCGTTCTGAATTGAATGAATTTAATGCTCCTTATAACTGATGTTATTGATTCTCTTCTAGTTCTGCTTATGATAACGTCAACAAAGTTCGAGTCGCTATAAAGAAAATCAGTCCTTTTGAGCATCAGACGTACTGCCAGAGAACTCTGAGAGAGATCAAGATCCTACTGCGCTTCAGGCATGAGAATATTATTGGAATAAATGACATTATCAGAGCTCCAACTATTGAACAGATGAAAGATGTGTATCCTTTCAAAGTGTTATTTGGCATCATTAGTAATGGTTGTCTTCTCTCTTTTGATAGTTTCTTCCCCTTCATCCTCTTCCTTCCTAAATTTTAATAAAAGTTGGCTTCTATTATTGTAAATAAAAAGGGAAGTTAATAGTATTTGATCAGTTTGTAGATAAATTTATAAATTTGATGAACACTAGTTTTATTCTTTATTTTCCAGGAAAAGAAAAAAATGTTAATTCCTATCTTCCAAGGCAAAGAACTCAACATTGTAGAGAAGATTTAGTTTAGTCACATAATTCTAAAACTATATATGCTCTTAATAGAGCTGCTGCTAGAACTGGTTGCTTTGAGGAGCAAGTAAAATGGCCAGACACTGCTATAATTGTTTCAAATTTTCTTGAATTATGGAGGAAGAAAATTTTACTTAACTCATTCCTGTCAAAGCAGAAAAAAAAAAAAACCCTTCTTTTAATTTTCATTGCAATCGTGTAAAAAAAATCAGCTGACTGAGTATATTGGGATTTAATTTTGGTAAGAAAAGGACTGTTGTGTTCAATGTAGCATAATAAATATATAGTAGAGAAGAACAGCTGAATTTTTTAAGTGGGGAGATGGTAGAGTAAATTGATCAGAAGTTATGAGATCTTCTACCTTCATGCTTTTATGCAACTGCAAGCAAGTATCTTGGAAGCTTATTATTCATTAACCAAAAAACCACCTTTGTTTCTTGGCAAGCAGGATAGGAATCAGATGAAATTAAGATTCCAATAAAAGTCAAGCTCTACTATGAAGAAATAGAGGTTTATGATGATTAATTTGAGAGGATCACATGCTGGTGCCTCTTATTTCTGTAAAGGGCTGCATCACGTAACAGGATTGATTGGATTCCAAACTTCTAAAGCAAGAATCAACTACGCAGTTTCATAATTATCATCAAACAGACAAATAAGAGAGGAAAAAAGTTCTAGAAGTTTCCTTGGGTACTGTGTGTTGATACCTGACATGACACCCAAGTTTTTTTGCTGCCTTACATCTAATGCCTCACAGATACATTGTGCAAGATCTTATGGAGACAGATCTTTACAAGCTCTTAAAGACTCAACACCTCAGCAACGACCACATTTGTTATTTCCTTTACCAGATTCTGAGAGGGTTAAAATATATCCATTCAGCCAATGTGCTTCACCGTGACCTCAAACCTTCAAATCTGCTGCTTAACACCACATGTGATCTCAAGGTGAGTTGAAATTTCTTACAGATTTTCCTGCCATGGTCTTTGTAAATGAACTGCTATAACCATGAATATGGGGTTTTTACTGGGGATTAATGTGATTTTTGTCCTGGAAAGATTGCCAAAACATTATTTGGTTTGATAAAATAATTATCAAGATTTGAGTGACTAAGAATCTGTTAGGTTGATGAGTGCATCACTGTTTCCATCTGGAGGCTGACTTGGAAACAGCCTCTTTGAAAGCTGGATGAAAATACTGATCTGAAGCAGCATCATGTTTACCTCAAAAGTAAACTCAGAACTGGGTATGTTTCAAGATTTGGTTTCTCTGTTTACACTGTTAATGTTTTGTTGTTGGAAAAGGACTTTGTATTAGTGGGTAGCTAAAGTGGCATGTGAGATTCAGTGCTGATTAAATGCACGGCAATTACTTAAGGAGAGAATGTTCCTAATTTGCATTTCCAGAGATGGGCTCTGTACTCGTTAATACTACAGAAGGATGAGCTTAGAGCTGTTATGATTCTTGGAAAATGTCAGCTCAATGCTTAGTGGCATTCAGTAAAGCAAACCAAGTGTGAAGAATTAAAACAGAAATAGAGAATAAAACAAAAACCATGCCATTCTGTACCTTTCGGTAGTTTTGAGTCTTTAGTGTGATCATAGTTACCACACTTCTCCCTGTGATATGAGGAGACCAGGAATTCAAAGTACTCCTCTCCGTATCACAAAGAGCTATTTAGCCTGGATCTCCTCTGCTGGAAGATAGTGCATGAGGAACAGAGGAATCCAGTAAAATTTGACAAAGTTGTCAGTGGCATAGGGAGGGTGAATAGAGAGCAGTTGTGTTCACTGTCCTTACCTATGGAAAAGGCTGGGGGGGGGAGGAAAGGAGCGGGTGAAATTTACTTGCAGCATTGTTAAGCTGTGGAATTTGGTATCACAGAGCACGGTAGATGTTGCAGTTTTTAAAAAAACACCAAGCAAGTTAGCAGAAAAAAAACCTATTGAGTGCTCTGTGTGGTTTAGTCCCACAGTGGCAAATCCAAGGAAGATGAGAGAGGCATTGGAATATGTTGCCTTTTACACTGTACATCATGTATTTGCTGCTGGCCACTGATGGAGTGAGATTGCAGAGTTTACAGTTCTTGATCTGAGATGGTACAACTGTGTTTGTTGAATACTGTGTTGCTCCTAATTACCCTTTATTTTTTAGTGTAGCTCTAACTTTCTCAATAAACAAACCACAAAACAAAAATAATCTTCAAAGTGTGAACCAGTTGTGGGCTGTACAGGTTTGTCACAATTCCAAGTGTCACACAATTCCTTGCTGTGTATGCTGGTCCATTCTAAGTACTGGCTGCATGATCAATTTGCTTTATATTCCCACTGCATCTTGTCAGCTCTTCCTGGTGCACTGCTGGGCTGGTCACCTCTGGCTCTTGCTGTGGGATTTCAGCAGCTGTAGTTACATCAGACCCCTTCAAAGGCATTAACCCCTTCATGAAGGAAATGGTACATAAACTCAAACACGGCATACAGTGGAAACAAACGACTTAAAATCATACTAAAAATCATATTTTTGGAAGAAGGTCAGTGGAAAGTTTGTCCATCTTGAGTGGTGGTTCTGTTAGCTTCTTTATTTAATGGCATTGTGAGAGAGAGTTGTTGCTCTCTTCTGAAACTCACAGTTCTACAGGTCATAACGAGCTCTTTCTTTCTTTCTACTCCCTTAAACATGATCTTGACCTCTGTATTAATGCTTTAATTTCTAGGAAAGAAAAGTAAGAGTCTCTGTTGACATAATGTGTTTGTGAGCCCTATGTCTTGTGGTGAGCAGCTGAAAGTCTTCAGGCAGGAGTTCAGAACCTAAAGGTGTTTCTGTTTCCATAGGCAAAGCTAAAGACCTAAATATTTGAGATCTTAAATGTGACTTACCACACAGTGAATGAAAGTTGGTGAAAGTACATCATGTCACTTAAGTACTGTCTCTTGTTATGTATTTGAAGTGGAAGATTAGACTCAAGATTCCACGAAAACTACTATCTTGGGATCTCTCTAGTGAGAATCGTGTGTAATAAAGATGCTGGTGTTCTCCTTCACAGCCTGGCATCTTTCCCATGAATGAGATTAATGTACACTGACATGCCACTGACAGACTGGAATATACTCTAAATAGTATCTAACTCTTTTAGAAAGGTTTTTACTTGATTTCATGATTCTCTGCATCCAGCAATTTGACCTGTTTGTAGTTCTGTAAATGAAGTAAGTTGCATAAAATCTCTCATAGCCATAGAATTTTCCTAGGCCAATGGCATTAATATATTTCAGAAAATGAAGCCCAAGTTATTTTAAACAAGGTTCTCAACTGGTGTGTTGGAGTGCCTTCAGTGTTCAAAGTTACTCCAGCTGAGAATCTCCTTCTTTGCCTTAGGTAAAACGTGCACACACTACAGTGATGCTGTAAGTTGTGCTTTTCTGCCTACACAATGAAAACTCACAATTACTAAAACAACTGAGAATTGTTACCTACTGTGACAGGCGTGAAAAGAAGGTGATGGGGGAGGTTTGTTTTTTTTTTTTTTTTTTAAGGAAAACGGCAGGTTAGCGTCTGTTTCAGGATTTTTCCAATTACTCTAGAGATGCAACTGTTTCAACCACCATCTTATCAGTAACAATTAATGGTAGCCTCTCTGTTTCCTTTTATACAAATGCACACATAGAGGCACAGGCTACTCAACAATACAACTGCAGATATTTCACTGTATTAATAGTACCTTTGGGTGTCATTTCATTTGCTTAGTAAATGGTCATATGTACGTGATCCTCCTAAATCTTCCCATCTGCTTGATAGCTTCATCCAATTTTAAGCCATCTCTGTTTAAAAAAACCCCAACCATCCCTGATACTGATTGCTAGAACATTGTTTTCAAAAAGTGGAAGCTAAATATATAAATAGGATGATGGCATTTCTTATTTATTTCTTTATTTAGCTGGGAAGTAATTTCTTCTGTCTCAGCAGCATCTGTACTGTCTCTCCAAGGCATGAAGCACTAACTGATATACCTGGGTCTTTCATTATGCAGTTTTTTGTTCTCTGCTGTGACTTAGCCAAAATGCCAAGAAAATCTGCCTGTTACGATATTGCTCGCACATGATTTCTTCTTTTTTTTTTTTTTTTTAATTTTCATTCACGTGGAGAAGCCTAAAAACCAACTCCTGGTGCTTTGCCTGCTACATATCATCATTTGTACGGGCCCAGTGGCCCCACATTCCCCCCCAGCAGGGCAGCTGCTTTCAGTGTGTCCTGGTGCCACAGGATGGGAAGTGTCTGCCCTCCTCAGGTACAGCCAGAGCTGTGCCCATCCCTCACCCTGGGCTGCAGGCAGAGCCCTGGATCTCCAGCGTCCCTTACCCTCTGTGCTATCACTCCTGTCAGTTCTGCAGCCAAAACCTCTTTCTTACAGCTTCAACCTTGAAGTCTTTCTCACTAATGGTGTTCCTGCTTTTCTGCTTAACCTGTTTCTGCTCCAGTCAGCAGGGGCTTTTTGTCATTTTAATGAGCACTCTTTGTCCTTGTTCTTCCTTTCCATCCCATGTGCATTTTTCTACTTGAGTTGAGAGATTCAGAGACACCTTCTGTAATTCAGTTCTTGCTTTTCACTGTGGACCAGAGAGTGTCTTTCTTCTTTTGTTTTAATAGTAGCAAACCACTGCACTTTGCTTTTGTGTAACACTAAGATTCTGCACGTCTCCTTGCCTGTAATCTTATCTAGCTTTTTTCTGAGGTTAGGAGGAAGAGATTATAACCATTTTTGCCTGCTGCATAATTATTTTTTGGAGTCTCTAAGCTGTCCTCTACAGTTTCTTCGTTTCTGTCTTTAGAGGAGGCTCTTCTGATTATTTGTACTGAGTCTCTTTATGTGAGCTGCTAATTGCACACAAGGCAGCTGCTCTGTTCCTGTAGCCTGGGAGAACATTGCCATGCTTAAAAAGGTTCTTTTTGGGGTTGTTTGCTAAGGATTCAGGGTGTTGGGTTTACTTTTTAAATTTGTGGCTAAAGTAATGGCATGCAGCTTGGCTTACGACATTCATCACTGCCTTTTCTTCAGACCCTCTGTGTAAAAGTCAGCTGCTGAATCTTGTCTTTCAGATGTAGCTTTTAGTCAGCTGAAGTATTTCTTCCCTAACTGATCTATCAGTTATTTCGCTGACAGGCTGTCCCTACAGGAAAATTAAGAAATACCTGCCACAGCACAGTGAGGTTTCTGTGGTTTTGGTAGGATTTTGCATTACTGACTTTATTGACTACAGCCTATTTTCACTTCACATTTTCAGTATAATCACTGTACACAATTAACTATCTAGGAGTAAATACTGTAAAACAAACGTAGCAGAAGAACCTCCCACTGTTTGCCACTCCTACATTTGATGCTTGTTTTTCCTGAGAGTATGTATTCTTCCATGGAAGTACAGTGTGTGTGGCAATCATAACCTGGTACTTTTTGGGGGGCAGCAGAAGCTTGTGAATGTGTCTAATGTACCACTCAACAATCTTGCCGTTGACCTTTGGGATGGTAAGAAAGGAACAGCTGCTCTGCTTTACAACAGTCTGTCCTCACATTTTCAATTTTCTTAATTTCTCTCTAGACACTAAATAGCTCTGAAAGCCATGGAGCCTCACTACTAGAGCATAACTAAAACCACCTTTTTCTTTTTGCTGAACTCACTAGTCTAAATCAGTGTTTGTTTTTCTTTTCATGGTTAGATAAAACTATTTTCTTGAGAAAGGGTTGAGAAATATTTTCTTGCCTGTGTTTAGTTTTTGGGAGATTTTTTTTCTTTTAGGCTCATGCTTCTTTCAACAGCCTATAATCTCTCCAGTATACCGTTATGTCGTGATTGGATAGGTTGTTTTTCATGCAAAGATGCAGTTATGATGATAGCTTTTGTAAAATGGGGTGTTGAACTTGGTTACAAAATATGTTGGTTGCTAGTTAGGTTTTCTGGAAGTCTTACTTGCTTTTCATTATGTCTTCTGGCAAATTTCTAAGAGGTTGGAGCAGTGTATCTTACTACCTGTTTGGCAAAGATGCTGTTAAGCAAGCCCATAGTGGAACATAAATTGTGCACCAGGAACATCTTTTTTTCTCTTGTTCTCTTTCTTGTTTATTCTTCCTGGCCCCTGAATGGCAATTGGATATTCTTTGTAATTGATTGAAAACATTTTTCTTCACCTTTGTGCAATAATTTGTTCCTAAAAACACAGGTGGCCGTCACTGCGTTTGTAGGTGTTACATCATTGATTGGGGAGTGGTGAATTAGTAATGTAACAATATTGGAAATGTGTGTCTAATGTGCCTTTTTTTTCTATTTACTTCTCTGAAACCAGATTTGTGACTTTGGATTGGCTCGCGTTGCAGATCCTGATCATGATCACACAGGATTCCTGACAGAGTATGTGGCCACACGTTGGTACAGGGCTCCAGAAATCATGCTGAATTCTAAGGTACGGGCCACAGCGAGCTGCTGTGGTGCTGCTGTTGCTGGTTATTCCCTTGTGGGTACCAACTGTGCTTCTCCTTTCTGTGTTTTTAGGATCAGAACGCACACATTGTCTTGGGGAGAAGTGGGCATGGGTTTCCAGTAGAGCTTGCAATAAAGCTATAGCTGGCTTGCAATAAAGTGTGATTCCAGAATCAGTTATTGGATACTAGAACTGAGTAATCACGTGCTCCACTTCCACACCTCCAGTTCCTTGCCAGTCATGAGACTGCTTCCATCAGTTGCTGTGCCACTGAGCAGGACAGGAGTGCTAGGAATGAGCATTCCATTGCTGCCTCCATCAAGGCTGCAAATGTTGCCTTAATATTATCTTGACATCTTAATTTAGGTTTAGAGTGTATAATGAGGGTGAATCTGATTCTGAATGAAGGCATGTGATCCTTCTTATGTGTCAGTCTTAATTGCATTCCCATAGTCTTCATGAAATCATTCCTTTGGTTTCTATATATTTGGAATTACTGTTGTGTTCTGTGGCCATTTTAAGGTGCATCCAGTCCCTGTTGTGGTTGGTGGGTGTCCTTCAGAACCCCTGTGTTCATTCCCACGGCCAGACACTTGTTAGCAAAACACCCGGGTGACACCTGGGGCTGTACTTTATATTCTGGGATGACTGCTGTTCCTGTAGGATTTACAGCTTTTCCAATTGGTGGGTTTATTTTGTTGTGGCAATAGCGTGTCCAAGGCACTTTTAGAAAATAGGCATCTGACCAATTGAGGGTTTTTTCCCCCAGCTTCTCTTATTTTAAATTCACATCTTGTATTTTAAATCCTCACTGAGGCCACAGCATAGGGCAGCTTGACTGTATTTGTGGCTATCCACATCCACTTATCAGAAGATTCTACAAAGAAGATATGTTATGTTTGTAAGAGGTGGTCAGCTTAAAAGTTCGTGGCTTAATGAGTGATTAATTTTATAATTATGGCGCCTTGAACACAAATGTGAAGGGATGACACCCTGAGGAGTTGATGCCCGGTGGCTGTGGGGTCAGTGAGGATAGAGCCCCTCCCAAGGGAGGAGCAGTGGCAGCAGGCCAGGCACAGTGGGTCTCTGTCACTGCTGGATGTCACTGCTGTGCCTTTTCCTGTGGATGGCACAGGTTATCCATACATGTGGATATTCCTCTGTTTGTTCCATTCCCGTTATGGTGTGGCCTCCTCCCAGCATCTTCCCCTCTTCCTGCCTGTTGTGTTGTACAGGGCAGCCAACCAACAACGATTGGTTTGGCTGTTTCCCCCCTTTGCCAAAGGCCTCTTCCTGGAGTGCTGCTTAGATCCCCTCAGGAAGGACGGCTGCTTTCACCGTGTTCAGCATGCTGGCAGGGGCTGTGCAATTAAGAATACCTGGTTTCCAAAATTTTTTAGTTTAAACTTGCTGTAAAATTAGGGCATCTCAACAATTTGCAATTGGTAACAGATTTAGCTAAACTTAAAGAATCCTTCTGGAAAAGCATCTCTTGGAGACTTCAGTTCTTGCTACCCCTTCAAAGTACTGTTTTGATATATGGTTCTTAATTATTTCATTTGTACAGAAAAACAAATCAGCATGAGCAAGCATGACTAATCTAAAGAGGAAAAAGATGATTTGTGTGCACTTCCACAATTTACTAAAGTAACTTGTTTCTGCTCTTATGCAAAAATTTGACAAAAATGTGTTTCTGCTTCACTTGCAGGGTTACACCAAGTCTATTGACATCTGGTCAGTGGGCTGCATTCTGGCAGAGATGCTCTCCAACAGACCTATCTTCCCAGGAAAACACTACCTTGACCAACTTAACCATATTCTTGGTAAGCTTTATGGAAAAGCAGCATTTCCACATCCATCTGTCTCTCTCCATCATTTCTGCCAGCTGGGCTGGTCTTTCTCCAGTGGGTCAGTGTGTAAGGTGTGGCTCTGCTGGTGTGTCATCTGTTCCCTCTAGTTATTTTTGCAGCAATTGCTACAGGTAATCATTGTTTTGGGGACAATTAGAGAATACTTACCAATTTATTTATGTCAGCAGATGCATTTTTAAAACAAAACAAAACAATTTAAAAAGCTTATATATTATTAGGTCCAGGTCAAATTTTTTAAAATTTCTATAGGTACACCACTTACTGGGATCTTTTTTAAGAGATTACAGATCATTAGAAAACTCAGATGCATTTATTTATTTATTAAAAAAATTGGTTTTTAGTAAAAGTTTCTAAAAACTCCTCAGGTATTTCATATTCTTAAAACATTTGGTCTGGAATCTCCTTCCCAGCAGTTTTAATACTGAGTTTTAGTAGATATGATACAACTGTATTAATGTGCTTTTCATAGAATGTACTATTGTTTGTATTCTTTTTTTTAGGTATACTTGGATCCCCTTCCCAAGAAGATTTGAATTGTATAATAAATTTAAAGGCCAGAAACTACTTGCTTTCCTTACCACACAAAAATAAGGTACCATGGAACAGGCTGTTTCCAAACGCTGACCCCAAAGGTATTTTATGCTCTATTATATTGTGTCAAAGTAATAGAAGGATGGGAGTTTTTATAACCTAAGAATTTATCTTTCTCTATATTGGAAATAGAACAAGAAGGTGCCTTAAAATAGCACTATATATCTAATATACAGTTATAAACCAGCACAAAGTCCTCATACTAGTTAATCTTTTAAATTCAATTTTTAGTAACTCTGAGGTTGTCTGTTGTGGAGTTTGGTCTTTAACTTACATGTAAAATCCAAACTCTTGTCAGTGTCTTTGGAAGCACAGGACATTATTCAAGTGCTGAACATGGGCACTGGATTTCGACACTGGTATCAAACAAGTCTTGAACATTGTCTTTAACATCAGATAGGAGGCAGCTGCTTGCCGCTGCCCTGGGTAGAGTTTGTGCAGACTGTGCATCAGTTGTAGGCCAAACAGGGTCTCGTCAGTGAGTGGGGTCCTTAGGCACCATGAGAGGTTAAAATTTAAAGGGTTAAAAAATTCAGTTATGATAAGTGGAGCAAAAGTTCTAAAAGCAAGGAATGTAATAATTGTTGCCTTTCTTACAAGGCTTTAGTAAAGGGTAAATATGATTTTGTTTTGCTAGATAGCTATTATTACCTTTTAAACTCAACTCCATACAGTTTAAGGGTGGTTGTGTTCACAGTACAGTGCTCTTCTACCTGCTCTAGCACAATTCGTAAGTAGCTTCTTTTTCACCTGATATGATAATTTACTGTTAGTGGATGTGATCAGGTACTGAATTACCATGTAAAAGCTGATTTCTGCAGATAGAACTGTATGGAGCTGATTATCCCTGTCATTGAGGGAAACAGCAGTGATTTATTCTGCTTTTATAACAGTGCTCATCGATGTGAGAATCCTCCCCGTGGGCTTTGACAGCTCAGATGGCAGCAGTGCTGGTACCTCAGCTGAGGGGGGATGTGCCGTTTGGTGCGGCACCTTGGCAATGGCACCCCGAGAGCAGCTGTGCCAGGGCAGCTTTTCAGGAGCTGGCTGTCACTCAGGGCAGTGACAGGGCTGTGCCCGACACACTCCAGCTCAGGGTGAGCACGGGAGCTGAGGGAGCTGCAGCGAAACACCGAGTGAGGATTGCAGTGCAAGGCTGAGGCTTTTGGAGCTGCCTTCGAATGAAGCTGGGTCTCTTGTGCAGTGCTGGCTACTGCAGAGACCCAGAGGAGCTCACTTCAGTGGTGGGGTGATGGTGATGGTGCATCCCCCCTCCCCAGGCCGCACAAGGACCTGAGGTCACAGGTGTGTTCCTCATCCTGGGGCAAAGCTGCAACTGCTGTGCTGCAGCAAGAAGCCTCTGTTAAAGTTCTGGTTCATAAATGATATGGTGAGGAGAAGAAATGTGATGGAATTTGGGATACTGCAGATATCTTAGGGCTTCTTGCTCCTGGTTTTCTCTTCTTGGAAAAGGGAAATGTGTTACAGGCAAAGTCACTGACCAACTGCAGTAGCTCTGACTTGTGATGTCCATCCAGAGTTTCACCAGACCTCACTCTCTTGTCTTACTGGATCTTCAGGTTCTTTATAGATTATTTACGAGTTGTCTTCAACAGATTTTGCCTGAATCTTATGAATATAAATGCATCTTCTCTGGAGAGTATCTTCTGTGCTGCCAGTTGGGCAAGAGTATTTCCCTGTGATGATCTGGAACTCCTAATGACTTCTGGATATTTTCCAGAACAGCCAAGTTTTCTTTTCAGAATAAGAGCATAGTCATAATTACTTCTTTCAGATAAGCTCCATCTTAGTTTAGATTTTGGCACAAAAATCCAAAACATTTTTCTGAGAGAAGAAAAAGTCTAATCTATTCAATTTCTGTTGTAGTTAAAACCAGATTGTACCATAGGATTCCTTGCATTTCTTGCCTCGACATCCATTCTGGGGCTGAAGGGCCTTGGGCAGGGTAACACCTCCACTGGAGCAGGTCGTGCCCAAGGCTGTTGTAGCCCAGGAATGCCGATAGAGGGGCAGGCACAGCTCCTGTGCCCGAGTTACAGGTCCCAGTGCTGCTACAGCAGGGGAGCTCCAGCAGTGCATTGTCATTAGCACAGACCTTGGGGTGGTGAGTATTGTCTGTGTAAGGTCAGGGCTTGTAACACTTTTTGCAGAGTGTGTATTAAATTCTTGCTCACTTTTTTTCCTCTTAGCACTTGATTTGTTGGATAAAATGTTGACCTTTAATCCTCATAAGCGGATTGAAGTGGAGCAAGCTTTAGCCCATCCATATCTGGAGCAGTATTATGATCCAAGTGATGAGGTAAAGACATTGTTAAAATGTAAACATTGATAAAATGATATAGCTGATTATTTTCTGCTTTAGTTTAAGGGTAGTATTTCTACTGCACTGATGGAGTTGAAAAATGAATTGCATCAATTAACCAAAATTTGTATTTCTCACTTTAGTACAACACTTAGGGGATGCCACACAATAAATAGATGCTAAGGTGTCCTCTCTAGAAAATGGAGATTCTCAGCTCATGTGTCCTGGTTTCATAATGTCTGGGGTAAAGGAGGAGAATGACTGAGTTTGCCATCAGATCATGCTTTGAAAACCCTGAATCGGAACTGGCTGTAGTTTGCGTACAGTTCTGAGGAGATTTCTGGCTTCTTTTTGTGACAAAATAGAGGAGGAGGAAATAAGCTAGTTTTCCTTAAGGGTCAGACATGTTTATTCCAAGAAATAAAAATGCTTGAGATAGTATTTTCTTCAAGTAGATACTGAGTTAGGAGCCTTGAGCAAATATTTCAACTTGTAGTTTGGATTTGAGTAGCTACTTACTGTGGTTGATTTAAAATTGGGTAAACTAATACGTAAAGCACGCATCGGACTAATAGGAGGAGTTCTGCCTTGAAGACTGCTCAGTGTTAGATATTTTTGTGAAGGACATTTTCAGATTTTTCCCCCATTCATAAAAAGACTGCATGAAATTCAACAGAACAGTGACATTAAAGTAATCATATTTCTTTGTATTATTAAGCCTGTAGCTGAAGCACCCTTCAAGTTTGATATGGAGTTGGATGACTTACCGAAGGAAAAGCTGAAAGAATTGATTTTTGAGGAAACTGCAAGATTCCAGCCAGGATACCGATCTTAAATCGTGCGTAGGTAAAGTCACAGCAATATGGGACACTTGGGCAGGGGGGAAATTTGGGACTTTGGTGCTGCTGGTGAAATGTAGAACTTGCCTTTCCCAGTGCTCAGTAACTCCCTGTCCAAGGACCTGAGCTCAGTCCTGTCCTGTTCTTGAGGGAAGTTTCTGTTTGCCCACAGCATTGAAGTGTCCACATGGAATTGAGGCAATTGTCTGAGGTGTTTACCTTGTTTGTAGGTTACATTTAGGGAATAAGAATTGCATTTCAATAGTGCTGCTTAGAATAAAAGCAATAGTAACACTTTGAAATGCAAATTTTATTAAAAAAAAAAGAAAACCATTTTAAGGGGCAATGTTCTTCATATATTATTTTGTCATATGGCTTCAAATGCTTCAAAAAAACCTCTCCTCCTAAATGCAATGTACAGAGGAGAAAACTCTTAAATTATTTTAAAGGAAAAAACCCACACTTGAAACTTTAGTATGAATTATCTTTAGTTTTAAGTAACTCTCAAGTAGTGTGAGTAAATAAGAATAGGTATTTAAATAGTAATAAATTAATTATGATTAACCTTCCTAGTATTTTGAAGGTCTTAAAGTTTAATTTAAAATGAAATGTACTGATATTCACTGACTCTGACTCTTTTTTTTACATCAATGAACTTAACTGGTCTTCCTGTACCACAAGGCTTGCAAGTCTCAGGAGTTCCATACAAAATTGGTCAAATACTGACTTGATTGGAGTACCTGTGAAACTTCTGTGATACTAATAGGTTAAAGTATCAAAGTTTTATGACTGGAAAGGAAAAACAAGCCAAAGGCAACAGGCTGACCTGGGTTGCCTGGTCTGTGCTCTCCTCCCTCAGAGCAGCATTCCGCAATCACTGGTTTGTGTGGGCAGTTCCACCAGGAAGGTGAAGTTTTGAGCCAGGGAACTTCCTTGCTGCCAAAATCCACAGCTCTGCTGGCAGAGTGCAGCAGCTTTGTGGCTTTGCTATAAGCAATTATTTTTCTAAAAATAGAATTTTAGTGTCTTCATTGCGTATACCCCCAGGTTTTTACTTAATGATGAATTCATAGGAAAGAAAAAGAAAAAATAGTGGGGTAAACTTCTAAAAATACAATTTTTACTTTAACAGGGTAACTACTGTTGCCACTGGCTTGAATATTCAGATGTCTAGAAGCTCACAAATGAACTAATTTCAAATTTTACAAATACTGCATTTTGTTTATTTATGCTTGCTGGGTGATATTGGAACTGTTGTAATAATTAAAAGATAGGGAAATCTGAGGTTCACACACTGGTTCTGTTAGTTGGCATTGTCAATAGAACAGACCTGGGACTCGGTAGCATGACTGGTGTTAATGTCCCACCCATGTTTTCTAAAGCTGATTCTGTATTAGAGCACAGCTGTGCATGTACACATTGTGGAAGAAAATTACATCAATTTTTAGGAACAAGATGGAGCCTGTTCCTAATAGGTTGTGGTCTCAAGGAAGGACAGCAAAGTAGTTACTGCTGTGGTAAATCATAGTTCGTGATCTCTTGCTTGCCTCTTTGCCCAGACCATACTTACCTAGGTTGTATTTAGGGATGAAGGGATAAAAGGATTAGGGATAAAGATATCAGTGATCCATTGCTAGCAGAAATTTCTGGTTGTTTAAAATGTTACCTTTGAATTGCTACTATGCAGAGTTGATTTGCCCAGCACAATACTGAAATTGAAATATTGTACTTAGCTTGATAAGGATGCTGGTAATTTGTCTGAGTCGTTTGTGGTTAGGATTGCCAGCTATGCCACAGCACAACAGTTTAAACATAGCTGGTTGACATCCTAGTGAGAGCCAGTCCCCAGGAGTTGGCTTTAAATGCACAGTAACAGTGTCCTGCTGTGCATTTCTGTTCCCCTGCACTCCCCCTGGGCTTTATCAGCCAGCTCTTCTCACTGGGCTGTTTCTCAAGATTCAGTGTCCCCTGGGCTGTGGGTTTTGGAATTGAGATGTAATATGAAAATAAAAGATTTTTGGTTCAGACAAAGAATGTGCTTCATTGATTAGCTATGTTTAATCTTCCTAATCTTTTGAAGATTTAGTAGTTTAAAATGGAATGCCCCAATATCCATTGTCTCTGAATCCTTTTTTAACATCTGTAGATCCTGCTGGCTCTGACTCATGGTAAACACAGTGTGCACAGAACACAGAAATAGGAAAGGGCTTGTTTTAAAAGGTGATGTTAAAAACTTCCTTCACTGAAATATGTCTCTGCTCTCTTTTGTAGGACAAGGACTTAAAGGACTGGGCATGCTCAAACGTTGCTGTTCCTCTTCCCAGTTCTTTGTTGTTGGTCATGTCTTGTGGCCTCTCTCAGCTTATCCACTAACTCCTTTGAGCCATTCAGGAGGGCGGTTCCTGGTAGTTTTGGCTTTTCATGCTTTCAATGAATCTTTTAAGCCTGAAGAATTGTAATTGACACTCCTATGCGTAATGCCCATTGTTGACCTGTTGCAGTACTGTACTGTACGTGCACCTACTGCTGCCTGTGTTTTAACTGCTTGCTTTCTGGTTTGAAAGATGCAGTGGTTCCTTTCACTCCTGGATCAATATCCAAGAAGATAATTCATTAACCTGTAAGACACTTACACCATGAACTATGTTTTTCTGACTTTACTGAAGTCGCTGGCATTTTTTTTTTTAGAAAAGCTACTATTCAGGGCACTTTAAGTCAGTGACATCCCAGATTTTTTTTGCACATCCTTTTTAAATAGAAATGGTTGGTTAGCATCCAGCAGAGTGTGTACCATTATGCTATGGATTGCAGCATAAGTCGTGTTCATGTCAATCTTGCTTATGCACTTGTTTGGGTGTCCTGTGCTGTACATACAGGTATTCTATCCAGTGTAAGAGCCACATAGGAGCCCAACTTAACTGAATTCATCTAAGAAACATATTCCATGTATTGACAAAACATGTACCTTTTTCACCCTGTTTTTCTAAAAGAGATCATTTAAAGTTTACCCATGTTGGAGGCATAGTACTTCCAAAGTTCCTACCATGCAGTAGTGTTTGTACAGCCTGTGCAAAGGCGAGGTGGCAGCTGCAGCTGCTGTTTGCTCCCCGTATGCTGGAAGGTTTAACACAGACCACGATGGCACCATGACCCCATGGCCAGTGCTTTTCCTGGGCAAGGCAGCCGTATCTGGTGGCAAGCAAGAAACCAAAATACGATGTTAATTAACTCAGTCTACATCCTGCATACCAATGAAATGCTTCAAATGAGGATTGATAGTTTTGACATTTGAATCTAATCACTGACATTCAGAATTCTTGCAGAGAGGAACACTGCATCTTCAAATGAGAAAGTTTGATTTTACTTTTGCTCCTACAGCATGTCAGCATCTCAAGTTCATTTCTTGCAACCTACACTGTGGTGATTTGTAATCAAGCCTCCATGAGCTCGTGACATGAAGTACTGTTCTGTTGTCAAGTACTATCAAACTTTTCTGATAATGCTGAGTTAGGACAACCAAACAAAGCTAGCACTAAATAACGTTTAAAATTGTATACCTTTTAATGATCTTTTCAAGTATTTGTTACTGAAATTGTATAATGTGGAGTTTACTAGGTGTTATGTTCCAGTGCAGTGCCTCCTTTTCTTTCCCCACTGCTCTCTGTGGTGAGAAATTTGCCTTGTTTAAAATAATTACTGTGCCCTCGCATGACTGTTAAAGCTTTCTGTGCAAAGATGATTGTCTAAGTGCCACATGCCTATGATTGAGAAAAAAAAATAATCTATTGTTACCTCTGAGTTGTGTTCAACTGAAATGCTATTCAACAAATAACTTAGGAAAAATAGTTCTATTTTTAGCTTTTCATATCTCTGCTGTCTTTTTCTCATTTTATTTTGGCAGCAGTGAAGAATGGATTGTATAAAGACTGCTTGCTAATATGAACAAAATGCACTTGTAATTCCTGGAAATAAATTTAAATCTTATATCTTCACATTAACATTAAGAATTAGTTTTTGGTTTCCTCTTGGGTAATGTCTTTGAATGGAAATCAGGTTCAATTGCTACTGTAGTATATAAGGATGCTGGCTAGTTAATAACTCCAGGCTTCCTCATACCATTTAGTCTGCTCTTCAGAGAAAACTAGAAAGCCATTCACTTAGACTCCAGTAGATAAGGGTGCTTACAAGATTCCATTTCAAAATTTTCTTTTTCCTATAGTTTAAATGTTAGTCTGCCAAAACTAATTTTTAATAAGCAAGGGTTCATCATTAAAGGGCATTTTCTATTAGGAAGTTCCTGTGGTACATAAATCTCTGTTGTGGGGAACAAATTCGGAGCATTGTCAGGACACTGCACAAGTGATTATGGAATTGTGGTATGGAACCTATGCTAAAAACATTTCTATAGAAGAAATATGCACTTGACTGTTGATACCAGTGTAGAAATTTCTCTTGACCTTTCTACACATCTTTACCAAAATGCTTTTCTCACTCAGTTTTGAAAAGTTGAAATATCTCTAGAATCTCTGCTACTTGCATGATCATCATTACAACAGGAATCATTTTTGGCACGGTTGGAAAGATGACTGTTACTGAAATTAGTTTGTAACACCTCAGTTTTAATTTATTAAGGAAGAACTTTGGCAGCTTACTTCACCCTTCTCTTTCCCAATTCTATTTTTTTAATACTCTCTTTAATTTGGGATGTTTGGGGAGGTGCAGACTTACCCTTGCATCCTGTCTCTCCAAATGAGAAGCCGAGGGTTTGCTTTACCTAATGTCTGGTGCTTTCGGGCTTTCTTCCTTAGCTACTCTTGCTGAATCCAATTGGCATCCATCAGGATCCATAACCATATTCATCAATCTTTTACTGAATTCAGTAAACATTGTTGGGTTGAATTTGTTGATGCGTCAAATGCTGAAGCATGTTTTTTTTTTTGGTCAGATTTTGAAAATAGTTTAAAAGAAGGTGCCTCTAACAACACTGTGTTAGGTCAGTTATTTCATCATTTTACATTGGGTTATTTTCTTTATGCAGTTTTTATATTTTAGAGCGGAGAACAGCAACTCTTAATTGAAGTAGCATGCATATTTCATGGTAAAGATGCTTTGGGAATAAGGAATGTAAACAGTTCACTGTCAAAAACATTCCAACCTTACAGCTGAAGAAAAATATGCAAACACAAAATTCTCATGGATGCTTTGGCAAACAAGCGTCTGACTCTGCTGTCCTGCCTGTGGCCAGACTCTTCCTCACCCCTGTGACACCAGAGCTGGGCCGTGTACGCCGGGAGCTTCCAGGAGTGGCAGTGGGGACAGAACTCGGCAGTGGCCAAATAAAACCTGAGGAGCTGAGCAAGGCTTTCCTTGCAGAATGAGAGAAAGAAAAACCTGTTGTTGCTGCCCACTGTAATATGCTACGATATATTTATACCATGTCGAAGTTGTTTGCTGAGCAACTGTACTATAGATTTAAACTTTATTAATATATATTTGCTTATGTTAGTGTAGTTTATATAGCCCTTGGTTATTGATAAATTTATTGTGTTGTTACAGCACAGTGATATGGTATAAATATAGATCTATACATACACACCATATACTTATGAATTTGGTCCCTTGCATAGTACTTTTATATTTGTACAGCAATGTCTTCAAGCAATCCCAGATTTTAGGGGAAATATTTTTGTAAATGCAGTGATTTAAACAAAAAAGTCCAAACAATCCTTTTACTAAGTTTTAAATACATTTGTGGTTCAAAATGGTTTAGTTAACAATTGAAATCAAGACACTAAATTAGTGAAAAGTGCACATTAGTAAAGTGAAGCTTACAGTGGTTTTTGTAGCATGTGCTGTGATCAAACCAAGTGACACATTGGCGGAAATGTAAAAGTTGGACTACATGTGTAATCTAGAACAAATTTCTAAAGGTTGCAGCTGGTTTACTTACTATTGTTGCCTTTTCTCGTGTTGTATCAGTGTAGAGCACTCTTAAAATACTCAAACTGCTTTGTCTTTGCTTTGTACTGTTGGTGCCTTCTTAGTCATGTACCCCACAAGTCCTGCATAGCTAATTTAGTTAATGGTAAGTTTAAAATAAAAAAGCAAAGGAAGATTTTATAAAAAATAAATCATTTTCTGTATGTTCTTATTCATTGTAACAATTAAACATTTATATTGTGACAGATTTGTGATTTGGTTAATCTGTATAGATCAATTGTAAGTAGCAAAGGTTTATATTTCGTCTTATTCTTTTGATGTTGTAAACGTTTGTGATTTTCTTTTTTAAATCAGGTAACTTAATGTTCTGTTTTGTTTTTGGCATCTGAATCTTGTAAAAACAAATGCAAAGAAAATCATTAAATTGTGTCCCTGTATTACCAAACCAACATAGTTCCGTGCATATCTAGAATGACTGGGACTTTGCTTTGCCCTGAGCTGGTCCATTGGCTGATCCAAAACTGCCCCTCCTTGGAACACTGCACGGGGAGCAGCGTGCAGACAACAGCTATAACTGCTCAAGGTGTGTATCCCCCTGTATAATTGTACCAGCTTGGAATTAAATTAGGGAAACTATCCAAAAAAAACCTACAGCTGAGGTTTCTTTGTAGACAGGCAGAAATGTTTTATCTTTGGTGTGAGAAAATTATGAAATCTTGACCTTTTGAGTGATGCAAATCGATTTGTGTATCTGATGATTCACGGGCTTTTTTGACACTCTATGGATATTCATATTGCACTGTTCCCACAAAATCTTGAAAATTATTACTTGCGTAATCCTTAGAGACCAAATGTTTTCGTTTCAATACAAAAAGGCTCTTCTCCAACTAGGGATTTGAAATGTGGGATTTCTGGGAGCTGTGCAAGTAAGCTCATATCACTGTCATGGACTTTTAATTCTTCTTCTTTTTTAAAAATTTTTTTTTTTATGCTTAAAGTGCTGAAGACTGTGCCAAAGAACTGAACTCTTAAAAGGTGTAGCTGGATAATGGCAGCTAGAAACTTTAATTAATATGAAAACACACAAAATGTGACTTGAAACTAAAGAAAGCTTAACCATAACTGACAGGTCTGTAACAGCTCTGAGAATTGGCTTGTAAAAACTCATCTCTCATTCCCCTCCTTGACTTTCACTGCAGAGTACATTTTTCCTCCAAGAATAATACATTTTTGCCATAGGTGGGTTTATGTGTGTTCTTACATTTTTGTTGGCTGTGACTGTTCCTCTGGGAGAAGGTGTGTTCGCCTAGCATGCACTTCAGGGAGGGACTTCAAGGTACAACTGCACAGCCATTTGGCTCCAGGAAGGTTTTGACAAGCAACTGATTGACTTAACATTGTTGTGATCCTTGTTTCAGTCGGGTTAGTTTGAAATACCACACAGATTTCCTGTGTTTCACCAGAATTGGCTGCTGATCCTCTCAATCTGTAAGCTCCAGGTGTAGTGGCCACTCCTGAGCTATTGGAGCCAGAGTGGGTCGGGGTGGGGCTGGTGGTTCCAGTGAGCACCCCAGGTGCTGGGGTAGATGGTGCACTCAAATATTCAGGAAGGCTGGCAAGGAGCTCTTTTGAGTACAAGCTCTGTTTATTGGAAGAGATACTAATGTAGGTCTGATGGCATCATGCTATGTAGAGCTCTGACCCAGGACTTTGCAGACCAAAGATGATTCTGTGTTGTGCATGTTTCATCTTCAGTTATTCTTTCTACTAAATTAGATATATGTAACACTGAAAAGCTTAAAAAAATAAAAACATTAAGGGCATGTAGAAGACTTACAAACATGATCGCATCAACGTATGCCATGTCTGTTGGTGGTTACCTTGCTCTGAGGTGTCTTCTCACCACACAAGTCCAGGTAGCTGCAGAAGGAGTTCTAGAGCCTCAACTCTGCTTCCAAAGGCAACTCCGGTCAGTCTGCTGAACACCAGCCTGGTGTCAGAGGTGTTCGCATCCCCCATCAGAAAGGTGGCCTCACTCACGTGCTGTTTGTGTGAAGCCTGATCTTGGGAGTTGCATGTGAGAACTGTTCTGTAACCCCTCCATCTGTTCCCTTAATAAATACACTGACAACTTTCCTTCATGTGTTTTCCAGAATTCTGCCTTTTTTTTTAGTACATCTTGCTATTGACAATTTACTTTGTGTTTAAACTGAGTCTAAACAATTCCAGTTGTTACAAAAAATCTTTCTTTTATAGGTTTTGTGAGCTTTCTGATGATAAACAGCAGATTATTGGTCCTGTTAGTTAAACTGATATACCTTGTGAATACTGAAAACTTCCTGCAACTTCCCTAAAGCTGCATCTCATTCTCCTCTCAACATGCACGCACACAGAGCCCATTTTTCCTGAAGTTCCTTTTCTTTCCAGCTGATTCATTAGTGCAGTAGGGAAACGTGAGCCTTCTGGCTTAGTACAGAGGTAGCTTATGTTTGTGTGTGAAGGCTGAAGAGAGGAGTCTTCCATTCCTGATTTTACTGAAAAGAGCAAGAAATACCTTAACAGGGTCTTGGGTTTGC
This sequence comes from Corvus kubaryi, assembly GCF_017639235.1. Taxonomy (NCBI): domain Eukaryota; kingdom Metazoa; phylum Chordata; class Aves; order Passeriformes; family Corvidae; genus Corvus; species Corvus kubaryi. The sequence continues at coordinate 673,435 of NW_024581124.1, forward strand.
ACTGTTTTCTCACCTAAAAAGACAGTAAAAAAACCACTTCCATTTCTCTTCCCAGTCTGTGAGTTTGTGTGCACTCAGCTGTTGGCTGCTGCCTGCACTCCTGCTCCTCCCTGTCTCCTTCCCTTGCTGCTTGCACTGGGCTGACCTTTGATCTTGCTGAGTTCCTCTTCCAGCAACACTGCCCTTCCTCAGGGGTTTTCACTTTCCATGTTGGGATCTTTCTCCAAAGTCCCTTGTCTGCTCTGACTTGACGACTTCACTGCTTTGTTCTTACTTTTCCTTACCTTGCACGCTTGTAGCAGTCTCACAGCTCAGCTTTGATTTGCTTCTTTCATTTTTTACCCCTGTACAGCTGAGCCAAGGAAACAGTTGTGCTTCACAGAGCTGGGCCTGGGTACAGGCAGCTGACCCTGGAGCCCTGGTTCAGCCACTGGCCCTGGGGAGAAAACCAGGGCAGCGCAGAGCAGCTCCAGTCCCAGGTCAGTCCTGGGATGGCACCAGCCAGGGCGTTGGCAGTGCAGGGATCTCTTATTCCACCTTGCAAGTTTAATTCTGACCTTGAGTGATGTGTGATCTGTGTCTGAAAATTCAGGCTTTTTTAGGAAAAAAAAAAACGCCAAAGCTGTAAGAGAATGCCATAGAATTTTGTAAAATTTGCTTTTACTAAAAGACTTGAGATGCACCTTTTAGGGGGTTTTGTTAGTTTATTTGTTTTTGTTGGTTTGTTGTTTGGGGGTTTTTTGTAACACCCAAGACTAAATGGCTTGTTGTGAACATCTTTTTCTGCCTTAAAACTGCAAATGCAAAAAGCTGAATATTCAGAATTTTGGCTTGAAACTCTCTGATGATACCACCAGAGAGCTGGAAGGTTTTTTAGTCAAGCCTAGGTCACCTTTCATTTTGATAGCTAGTACTGAAAAGGAAATTTGGACTAAAAAACCTTTCTTTGTTCCTAGAAGTGTTAAAACTCACAGATATTCTAACCTATAGTTGAGGCATCACAGACTCAAGAGTTCAAACTTTGGACTTTTTAATGCATTCTGTGTTTTTAAAAAACTTGTTAGTTTTTGTACACATACATACCTTTGCAGGCTTTCTGAGTAGGTTTGCATAGGTGTGGAGGGGACACAAACTTGCAGGCAGTTTGCCCACTCAGAAGTATTTCAGTGGGTGTTGTTGCTGTCACTGTAGCTCCGTGTTTTGATCCTGTGGTTTGCCTTCATGCGGTACAAGCGCAGCACTCCAGACAAAAGTGGGGATTGAAAACAAAACCATTTCTTAATTTTTCTGTTGTAGCTAAACGTAATACAAGCTTGGGTTTGAGGGTATGCTTGGTATTTTGGAAGAACTGTGTTAAGCTGTTTTTCCAGCTGACTTGGTGACATTTCTGTAAGTAAAATACACTGTTGTTCCAGCATGGCAAAGGTCTGCATAATTCATGTGCTCAACTTAATCACTGGTTTTCTTCTTGTGACAATAAATGGCATTGTACCAAAAGCAATATATCCTGTGTGTAGTTAGTAGTGGAAATAATTATTACTGTGCAGCTTGTATTTTCATTGTCTTTGCAGCCCCTACCATGGATCGTGTGCACTGACAGTCACTCCAGGCTGTTAAAGATGTCTGGGGAGAAAACCCGGTCCTGAATAACACTTGTTTGCTTTCTGGAAGCTGCTGCTGTACTTTGAAGCAGAAAAGGGTCGCACCTGATGCTGCATTAAGCTTATTTTCTTCTGAGGCTTGTCATCAGACTTCATCTAGGTCTAGCGTGTTTCTCCAGATTTGCTCCTCCACATTGTTCCTCTTGAGAAAGGCCCAGGCTCAACACCAGCATCATTAGAGCCAAGGATTATAAGAGAGCAGAAGGGCTTTTTTCTCTGCTTGATTTTGGAATTCTGCTAAGCTGTGCACAGCTTTAGAGCGTGGCACTGTAAAAAGACTTGTGGAATGCTGCAACTGGTTGTGCTCACCAACTACTTAACTCAAGACCAGATAAGACCTCACAGGCAATATGCAATGCTTGGGAACTCTCTAGTCTGTTCCCTCCTGCCCCCCAGTAGCAATTCTGCACTACTGGCTCTGCAAGTAAACCAGCCCTGGATAACTCACTTCAAAGGGAAGCTTTGGGTTTCATTTCTGCGTGCTCGAAAGGGCAAGATATTAAGACAGTTTTCTCCCTATCACTTGCGTTTCACTGCTAGTGTAGTACTCATTATACTAAATTGTCATTGTACAAAAAATTTTATGCTGCAGAAATAAGAGGGCTGAAGAGCTTGCTCTTCTCAACATATATTCCTTCTCGCTTTCTAAGTCTGTAGAAAAATACCTACTTTCAGTTATAGCTAAATAGCTTTTCTGCATTCTCTGTGCACATTTTTCTCTGCTGCCTCCTACTCTTCTTAGATGTGACTTATTTTACTGCTAATGGTGTTATAAAAACTGTAGTACTACAGGTGTCATGTGGTAACTTGTAAATAAAATTACTGTAAACGCACAGTCAAGTTATTTGTGGTGCTGCTCTGTACATGTGTGACACTGCCTTAGCTGTCAATTCTCACTGCACTTCCCTGGAAGATCGCTTGGGGATTATAAAGCCTGTGCCTGTGCCTTGTATGAAGAACCTTTTGCTGACCAGCCTGCACAGCAAACTGGTCCTATTAACAAGTTCCAGGCAACTCTAACACTGACAGCAATTATTTCTAGGCAGGAATGTTGCCACATCATTTGCCAGCTGACAGCAAATCAACCCTTCTGTCAGACTGATTGTCAGTGGAGTAATAATACAGTTTTATGTAAATAACTAACCATTTGTATAGCAAGTACAGAACACAGGATTATTTACAGTTGGAGGCTGATGAGGAAGCTGTTGCTGGGGCATTGTGTCCTTGCAGCCTGTTGCTGTGTTTCCTATCCAAGTTAGAGAGGGGTGGAAAAGAATGGCAGAGGTCTGACCTGTGTGGAGAACACAAAGTGCTGTGTTTTAGTTAAAAATCCAGATGCACTGCTCTGCTGCACTCTCTGTGGGTGTCGAGGCTGGCAGTGGAGCAGCAGAGACTGCATGGCTGGGCTGGAGCAGAGGGACAGCAGGAATGCTGGGAGCTGGGGAGATGTGCTCAGGAGCAGTGCTCTCTCGCTCTCTCTCTCTCTCTCTCCTAGAAATTGGTCCAGAGGAGATGGAATGAGCAGCCAGGTGTGAAGCTTTTCAGAACAATTTGCCCTCTTGAATGCATGTATCCATGTGTTGTGGAAGACCTGTCATTGGGCAGTGCAGTAGATAAAATTTAAGGGGTTTCGTGCCTTTTCTTTGGGCAGTGAATATGAAATACTTTCAGGAAATATTCAAATGGCTGCATTTTCTGCAGTGCTGAAGAGAGATGCAGCTTGTAATTCCCAACTACCTGAGGCTACAGTCAGCTGTCTCATGTATGCAGGGGAAAACTCACTTTTTGGAGATGACAGTATTTCTGCTTCCCAACTTTCAACTGCTCTTGTAATTCTTCACGGATTTCTTCCCTTTAAACTTCTTTCCCTGCAACTGTTACGTGTGGTCTTTGGGACCCTGAGTCTTTCAAAGGTATTTAAGTGAATTAAGAGGCAAATACCACATGGAAACATTTATCTGGAAACAATTTCACTTAACATGGATCAAAGTTTCTGGAAGCAGGAACTTGTGGCCTTTTACCACAAGGGGTAACAGAGTTAACTTACAACAAGCATATTAAACTAAACACTTAGCTCAAAGAATAAATACAAATGCAATCCTTTTCAGAATAAAATGCCATGTCCATGATAGCTATTGAATTAAATCTCTGGGGGGAAAAAAGGGGCTATAAACCAAAAATGTCTCCAAATCAATGTGCTTGAATGAATGAAATTTGTGTGTGCAACAGGGATTGTCTGAAGGTAGTGATTATAACCCAGGTGGGTTTGGTGGGTAGAGAGGTGGGCAGCAACAATGAAGCCTGTGGCATTTCTTGTATAAATATTTCTATCTGCAAATTGCCATGCTCCTCATCAAACAAAGGTAGCAATTAATTTAGCAGGAGAGTCCATTTCAGCTCTTAAGGTGTTCATTTCAGAATATTCAGGAATTGTCTTGGCATCTACTTGCACTGAGAATGGATTCATGATGACATGTTTGTGTTCAATTACTGAAATTTTGCATGTGTATATTTTGGTTTTACTTGAATCTATGAATCACTTCAACATTTAGTAATTTTCACTGTGAAAAGAAGCGTGATTGCCTTTCAGTGATCTGTCTTGCTCCAGCTTTCTAACTGTGCTAGATTTCGGAGCAGGGGGAGTGAAGCCTTCTATGCCCTGGAATAAAATTATCTTCAGGTAAACTAGTAAAAATTACAAACTTTTGATGGTCTCTTTAGGGATAATAAATACATATGTGTACCCTTTGCACCTACTCAGGCAGTGAACAGCTAACCAATTCCTGAAAAGCTTGGGGGGAATAGAAAATGTAAACCCAGCTCATGCTCTCTTACTATAAGCACAATTCCTGTACCCTGCTGGAGACTACACCACGGGCTGTCAGCTTCCAGGGCTTGGTAATTAGCAGCTGCTACAATACTACTGGGTGTTTTTTCCAATGCCATGTTAGTTTTCTTGCACCAGCCCCAGAACTGGATTCATGAAGTGCCCAGTCTCCCTCAGGAAGTAATGGGCTCAGCCAGAGGTGTCCTGCCTGGTATCTTCTTGCAATGATTTTGTTTCCATTTGTTGTCTTGTGCAATCAGTTATTTTCTTGTTCTCTTTAGTCTCTTACACCTAAAGGCTGTGATGGGGTCAGATGAATGCCTGGCCCTCTTGGATAACAGGCAGTCCATCTCAAGAACTTTTTGTAATTCAGTGCAATTAGAAGTAGCTGTTGTCAAATGTAGCCAAGCTCCTGAAGGCGACCATTGAAAATTCCACTGGAAGGAACCTCTGAAGGTCACCTGCCCCAACCCTGCTGACAGTGCAGATGTGGTGACCCAGAGACCTCTGGGCTGCATGGGGCTGAAGAGGACCTGCTCAAGGGAGCAGAAAAGTAGATCTTTAGTTCATACTTGCTAATGCCTTATACTGCTAAACTTCGCAGTTTTTAAGAAGTACAGTGATCAAGACAGAGACTTAGGCATGAAATTTATCCTTTAATCACTTTCACCCCTACTTCAGTCACATTGGGTGTGAGGCTACCCCTCACATCCTTTTTTCTCTTTTGACTGGAAGACATTGGCAGCAAAGGATGTGATTCCCGTTTCTACAGAGCCTTCAGCCACCACAGAGCTGCAAAGGCTGAGCCCCTCCTTGCTGCACAGGCTGCCCTCCCTGGCCTGGCACCACCAGAGTTTGTGTTGTTCCTGCTCCTGGGCTGAGCTTTCGTTCTTGTGCCGCTTTGCACGTTTCAAGCACTGGATTTTACACATTTTTTCTACAGATCAAAACCCATTTTGTGTAATGTTTGCTATTCATTTTGTCTGCGGGTCAAGTTTTTCCAGCAACAGCAATCTAGTCTTCAGAAAGCAAAAAGAACAGAGATAAAACTGACCGTAGAAATGACGTAATGACACTTTTTATTCAGCCTCACAGTAGAAACCTTGCCTCTGTTAAAATCCAAATAAAAGCTTTCAAAGGAAATGAGAAAGCATAACCGTAGCTCAGTGCTGCAAAGCGCTCCTGCCTAGCCTGGTCCTGCAGAGCTGTCGGGATGATCACGGGCTGTGCTCGTGCCATCTGCTGGGGGAAAGCTGCCATGAACAGCGTTACACAAATAAAAACCTGGCTGACGACAGTCTACCGCAATCATTATAAAGCAGAATTTATACTAATAATACCCAGACTGTCTAGAAAAATATCATATAAGTCTTCTAGATTTATAGCTCCAGCGTTTGTAAAAGGCTAACCTAGTGACAGGGTACAACACAAGCACACCTCTGAAACTGTAAGTGAATAATTTCTATGTGGTAGGTTTGGGGGTTCTTTTGTTTTGGGTTTGGTTATTTGTGTAGTTGTGTTTTTTTAAAGCAGTCTGAGTCTCACAGTGGGTGTACAGTGTGACTGGTCAAGGCAGCAGAAATGAGAATTTAAAGAAAATTTTGTTGCGTGGGACTGATGTGATCATTCTTCCTTTTTTCCCCCCAGTTTCTGGTGTGGGTCCAAGCAATTCCAACCACCTATGAATAAAGCACACCACCGTGCTAGGGAATGAAGCACAGAAGCAAGGTGAGGCATTGGGAACTTTTAAAATATGAATATTAATGATTATGATTATGCTAGTTATGATTGTCAAACTTTGTACAATCTGTTCTTCTCATCTCCGTTCCCATCCACCCATTCCATACATACTGGCAGAAGTATCAAAAGAGCAATTCAATAGAGTACTGAGAGAACAGTATTATAGCTTGTAACATGAAAAATTAACTTTACTATCCTGTTGCTGTGTTTTATACCCCCATCTTAGATGACACTTATTTCTCTCTTGTAACAATATCCAAGAGATTGCAGAATCTTGTTTGTAGCAGCAGCAAAGCATCTTGCAGGAAGTTTCTGGATACTGATGCTCAGGGGATTTTGCTGTTACAGTAGCTTTTCTGACAGTTTCCATGCCCTGCTTCGCACCCTGCTCACACAGTTATGCTACCTGCTCTGCTCTGTAATTCTTTAGCTCACACAAGAGCAGGTATCATTTTTCTGATCAAATGTGAGTTATGTTGAGTTGTGCTTGTGTGCTCCTGCCAGAGCAGCTGGTTTGGTTGTGTCCTGTGCCCCCTGAGCCATGCAGATGTCTCAGGTGACTTTTTTTAGAACCTAAAAGTTTAAGATACCCCAGAAAGGCACTGGAATGTGGATATTTCTGGCTGAACAGGGTCTTCTCAAGGATACTGGGGAGTACAAAAGCAAAACCTAGGATGCAAAATGGGTTTCAGAAAAGCAAAGACAAAGGCACCTGTGACAGTTCCTTTGCACGTTATGCCAGCATCAGTGCTACCTTTCTAGAATATATGGATGCAGAGAAGGACGTTGAAGACTGTAGCCTCCAGCTGGTGTGGGCATCTGAGCGCCGGCCTCTCCAGAACTTAGATACCAGCTGAGATGGCATTGCAATATTTGCATTTCAAATGTTACCAGACAACCTTCTGTTACCAGACAACCTTCTAACCTGGCACACTGCGGAACATGAAGCAGCAGCATTACCTCTGTCTTTATTTTAAGTAATTGTTATTACATTCTATGACACATCCTGGTAACTTTTATATGTAGTGGTGGATGCTGCTGTCTTGAGCAGAGGCAATAGAGTCTTTTATAGCTTCCTCCCACCCTTGTTCCAGTCATTTCAAACACTAATCACGCTGTGGTTGCAGCAGCCTGGCCACCCCGTTCCTCTCCTGTGCTGCCTCCCTGGGCCACAAGCTGCACCAGTCCCTGTGCCAGGATCAAAAAACATTCTGACAGACATCTCAGTACCAGAGCAGAAGAGAGGGAGCATTCAGCAGCTGTGTGGCACAGTACAGAGCATAGTAGGTATGCACTGTGTGCATAGTGCCTCCTGACCAAGTGACAGAATGCAAAGATTTTTTTCTTTGTACAAAATCTAGCAAGGAATTCTTCACATAAAACTGTAGTGCAGCTCTGAGCAAATTTGCTTTATGAAGTGGGTATTATGTACAGCAGAGAGAGTGAGGCTTTGACACTATTAACTCACTGTGGCAGTCTTGCAAACCTGTATTTATTTTCAGATTTCTGAGCATGTCTGCAGGAGATATAAAATGGAATTTTAGATATGCAATGTTTTCCAGCTTGGCACCTACATAATAAGGTAAAGCTGCTTTGTCACTCATGGTTGGATATCATGGATGCTCTGTACGACATAGCAAGAGAGACTGTTCTTGCCATACGTATTTTGCGGGGCCTGTGACTCCTTGGAAACAGGCACTTTCTTTGTTTCCACGTCATATGGATCAGGGGATATGTCTTTCATATTAAGACTGCCAAAATATGGGTGCAGCCAGCCTTATCCTGCCTCATACCCAGTAACCAACCCTCTACCAGTTTCTGCAAACATAATTTGTATTCTCTTGATCTCTGCAATCTTGCAACTGTGGCAATATTTTTAGAGCTGAATGCCGTTTCTACTGTGCCTGTTAGAAGCTCTATCCAGTAACACTCAAGCTGATACACAACAGAACAGAACATCCAGCATGCCCTGGCAGCTCACTGCCTTCTTGCTGCCAACACTGAAAGTGCTAAAAGTGAACCATTTACTTCTTTGCAGTCTGAAGAAAATATATAGTTGTGCTATACACCAAAATATGAACTTACATAACTGGGATATGAAGCAGGCACTAGCTGAGCCATGTGGTCAGTGAGCTGGGGTGTTGGCAGCCTTCTGTAATTCCTGCTGTGTGTTTTGTCCTTTCCTATGCTGAGTTCATGGTTTGGGTGGTTGAGCAGTCAAGTCGAGGCACTTACTGAACACAGTTCAGGGATGGCAGGAAAAGGTTAATTGAAAGGTTTGTGCTTTTGTCTTCCATTCAAATGCTAGCACTGTTTAATTACAACTACGTGAAAAAATATTTGTTTTAGAAGAGAAAAAGAATGCTGCCAAAATAAACAACACTGACCTGTGTTTATGTTTTGGTAGAAACGCGAGGCTGCTCTTGAAGGTAAATGGTGAATTGCTTTACTGGCCACACCAAGTTAATAATGAACAGCAACATTAGTGCAGGTTGGAGTTAAAAAGTGCTGGTATTTGCCTGTTCTCCCTCTGCCTGGCAGAGGCTCCTCTGACAGTAACCGGGAGGATGTAACCAAATTGTGATAGTGCTACACAGGGAAACAAGGCAATGCTTGCTTGGGCTAATCTTGTCTTCAACCTGTCTCTCCATTTCTCTGTTACCAGAAACATTGGAGCCATTTGTCCTAATAATTATAAAGGATGTTCACATACTTATTTATCAGTATTTACGTAAGAATGATGGCAAGAAGGGTCAACCTGTGACAAAGAATCCGTGCAGGTTCAGCCACAAGATGGAGCCAGTACAGTATCAGGCACACCTTCCCAGTGGAACAAAGCGTTAGGCTGTTTTGTCTCTAAATCCTTCAGCAGTTTTAATAGGATTGTTCACTTCTCAGTTACTAAGATAGCCTTGGAGAAAATAAAAATCCCTTGGAGAAAACAAAAATCAGCAATATCTAGTATTTAGGGTACAGAATTCATACATAACTTGTTCCAACCTACAAATGAAACATGCAGGTAATCTGACCACAAAAAATAAAAATGAGTGATGCTTTTTCTTGACTCTAAATAAAACTAGTCTTTAGACTCAGTTGCATTCTCCAGGGGTTTATGGAACTAAATGACCTAAGGGAAAAAAAGAAGGAAAGATTAAGAGGAGGGAAAAAATTACAGGGTGGCAAATAAGGCCTTTGAGTTAATCTTACAGAATCAGGTGCATCAATACAAGTAATAAATCAGCAGAGGCAGCTCTAGCAGTTGCTACAGTGAATTTAAAAGTCCTAGTGTGAAGGATAGGAAGACAGGGGTTGCTTTGTATGTTCTCCTTCCAGCAATCTTTGTAGACACTTTTTAGATAAGTTACTAAAAAGAATACATGTCAAGTGTCAAGTTACAGTGTACAACCCTGTGCTCTCATAGTCACAGAACATCTATGTTTTTTTCTTATTACTGTTCTTCTCTTGTCTCCTTCTCACTCAGTTTCAAAGTTACACTAGACTCATATTAATTACAATAAAAGCTTTTATTTTTGTCCTTCTCAGAAAATTTTCATGGCCAACATTACTCTTTACTTTGTATATTTATCTCAACTTTGCAAAAGGAATCAGCTCTTTAATAATATCTATCTTCATAGAGTTCCAGAGAATAATTTGATGCCCTGTTGCATTTTGCTCTGTAAACAATGGGCTGGCTACCACAGGAAGTCAATCCTAATCAAAATCTGTTTTGATATAATTTTTCCTAGAGTATTGCTTTGCTATGGAAACCTGTAATTCACCTCTGAAATGAAATTCACCTTCTGTGAAAAACTCCAGGTGACCTGCTGGTCATTGTTGATAACAGGTGCCTTCTGAATGTGGCCAAGCTTTTAATTTGTATGGTATGTCTTGCCTGATTCACAAGAAAACACTAACAAGCTGAAAATGTTTTTACCATCAATTAGCTAACTTTGGGTTTGCTTGCCCCTTATTATTTCCTAGTTTTGAAGTGGGAACAGCAATTCTGAAATGCCTTCGGGGATCCCAGTGAAGAATCAGTTGAACCGGCAATTAATTGAACAGATAGATAAGATCATCTGACTATCTAAATAGGAAAAGGACAGTCCCATGCTTGACAGGGACAAAAATCACTGCTGGAATCCACAGCTCAAGAAATCATTTGATACCTTGGAAAAGGATCTAAGAAGAGATATAGAAACAACTTAGAACTTGAAAAATGTGCTTTATAAAACGCTATTACTTAAAAGGATGCTCTTATGTCTATAGTGAGTCCTATTGTCTCCTTCATCTTACAGAGATGGATGAAACAGCAATGGAAAGGTAAAATTAAACACATTAAAGGGAGAAATAAGATATATGTATCTGTCAATGAGAGTAATTAATGACTGGAACGAGGAATTAACAATTTGTAGAGACAGGATGTTTTAGGATGTTTCCCTAAGGGATGTTCTGGTTTAAATGACAAGTAATATCACCAGTCACATGGCTTCTGTCCTGCAGTGAGTTGTACCACATGATTACAGTAATCCCCTGCCTCTATTTAACTGTGAAATTACAGAATATGCTCGTGCTGGATGCCCTAATCTGGGCAGGATAGAAAATGAAGATGGAATATAAGTCTAGGTTTTAAGATGAGAAACACATCTCTTAGAAGAAAGGAAAAAAAAGGAAACTGAACAATTCCAACACAAAAAAGCTTGAATCCCTGCCTCTAGCCAACTGTTTTGCATATACAGGCAAGCATATGCAGAATGTGTTTTTACAAAACACACATAAACAGAAATTTAATCTCTGCTTTTCTGCGGCTCACAAAACACAAGTTTAACTTCCCAGATAAGCAACAGCTGGCCAACAATCAGCCAAGGAGTCGATAGCTGCATGAAATAGATGACAATCCTACACTAAGGTGGAGTTTTAAAAATGTATGTATATATTGAAAAGCTTAAGTAGTTCTCTTTGTTCTACTACCTTTTCCTTTTGCCTCAGAAAGACACATCTGCTTTCTCTTCTGCTAAATACCGACAATCCCTGCTAGCATCTGATTTTGTGATTTAAATGCTATGGTACTCATCAAGTGCAATTAGTTTCTACGTGTTGTAGTGCTCGTTTACTGTGCTGCCACTCCTGTTTGCATGCTAAATATTCCACTGTACTGTGTAATTTACTTACCAGGAGTGAACAGCTGGAAAACTGATGATGCTGTTTCCAGTCTCCTAGTAAAGTGCAGTCTGATCCTTGTCTACAATCTCAATGCTTCATGCTGGAGGCACACCCTTCAGCCATCTCTGCATTCAGAACCACACAGCCACTATCAGGGAGGGATTCAGAACAATTCTGTCTTTTCAGTCTCTGGAGATGATCTAGACGTCACCCCTTGCAAAGAAGCTTGAGATATCTTAAAAGAACTACTGCTTCTTTTTCAGAGATGAAGGGGAAGTTACAGAGCTAACAGGCTAGGACTCTAGTTTGCTGACAGATTTTGTCCAGTTTAGTCATTTATACCAGTGCACTTTCATCATCAGAAATTAAATCCAAATACTGAATTCTGAAACAGGTTGCAGACAAATGTAAAGACTGCCCACCATTTTCATCCTGTTTTCCATCTCTAGTATCCTTTCACAATGTTAACTATCAGAATGAGTCTGTATTTGATACATAAAATGCTTATGCTTATTTCCCATAAACAGATGCCTGAGGTAAATTGCCCATAGACACTAAGGTGTGGAATTTGAGAGTTAGAACTGAGAGATATAATGTACAGCTCGTATCATTGCTTATATCTACAGTTTTAATTAAAAATGTAGATATGTATATGTATATTTTTAGCACAGCTTTTTGGTCCTAAATCTTCTCTTGTAATAGTCTAAAGCATATTAGAGGAGTCAAAACACTTGTGTTTGGACTTCACCCACTTTTAGGACTTCATTTCTACTGTATCTCACCTTTGGGTCCTGACCTGTGAATCCTGCAGTTCCAGGGCTTGTAATCGATTGTGCCAGATATGAGCATAAAAGGAACAAAGTCGCACATTAGAAAAACAGTGTTGCAAGTTTTAGAGATACACACATGTATTTACACACTGCAATTGTCTGTTCTGCTCTTGAGTCTCCTGACAGACTTTCTGCAAAGCCAACAACCAAAGCCATCAGGAGAAGCAGACACAACCAGTTGCAGGTTTCCCCACTTACACAACCTGGTCACAGTTGCCTCTGCTTTTGAGGACAGACAAAACTTCATCTCTCCACAGCTTGGTTAGTACAAAAAACCAAATTTCAACAATAAATACAGCTGTCATTTGTTCTTATGATCACCATTTTCATTACTGTGCTTATAGCATGATGATTCTTTTGTTGGCCTAATATTTTTGTTTAAAGACCAAAAAGAAGTATAAACCAAAACTCAACTCTTACCATGTAGAGAAAGGTCTAGATTTTCTACTGAAAGTGAATATTAAGTTATTAAAAAAACAAATTCAGAGGAAAAAAATAATAACATTTAACCTAGCTACTAAAGCATGCTGAGGCTTGAAGGGCATGTGTGCTGGCTCATTCCCTGGCAAACTTCTCTGCTCTAGGTAGGACACTTGTATATCTGTCAGTCTGAATATTAGAAAAGTTTAATTAACATATGGGTTTGCTATTTCAAAAGTCACACAAGAGATAAAGTAGATTTTCCACAGTGATGGTGGGCATAAACAGAGCAATTCAGATTGTGCAGATGACAAATTGCCCTCCAGTGGTGTATATTTCACCCCTTTAATAGAGAGAACATATACTCTCCTAAATTAGGTATCTGGAGCTCTGGGTGATTCTGAATTTTTTCCACATCACATCCATTTATATGTATATGAACAGATGTCTACATCACATAAAAATCATGATACAGATTTGTTTGATTCATAGCCCCCAAACAAATTCCTCTGCCTATTCTCCACTTGAGAATAGCTTGAAACATCAAAATGTCTCAGGACAGCTGATCACATCACTTGATATTCCCTGATCCACTGAAGATGCAGCTTCACTGCACATGTTTTCGGGGTTTGCAGGTTTTATGTCAGCATAAGTGGTACAATTTAATACTTCTACTGATTTCAGAAAGCATCCCAAACGAAAGGATCCTAAGTTATTTGTTCACCTGAAACCTCCCTACACAGGCAGTTCCAGACAAACAACTAAAATACATGGCGACAAATATCAGTGTAATTTATGACCTAGCAACAAGCTGGTTTACAATTAATGCATAATGTTGTATTTTCATATTATATGATCAGAAGTTTGATATTAATTTTGTCAGTTATTTCTACATTACGCTCTTTAGACCAGTTGCTGCTATATCCTGAGAAAAAAGATGCCTTTTTCTTTTCCTTGGAGAACTTTGGAAAACACAATGTTATAAACCTGAGTAACTGAGAAGATAAGATCAGATATTTTGTTTCTCATTACTAAGCTTGCATTTACGGCAAACATATAGGAAAGTAGTTAAATTAGTTTTTTAAAAATTAGGTTTTCCTTCTTTCAGTGATTTTCTTTCAGCTAACACAGAGAATCTAGAGGTTGAAATTCTAAGACCAATTGATTTAAAAATTTGGTTAAATTCTCCAAACCTTTGAGATTTAACAGATCCTGAAGAAGCAAAGGAAGTAATGATCCAAACATTGAGATGCAAGCATTTTTCTTCCATGTTTTTAAAGTTATTTCACTGTCTCAGCCACTGACTACATGCAGTGCTCTCAAGTACATCACGCTGTATCAGAGGTCCATTTGTACACGCAACCTTAACCTGCTACCACTGAAAGCACTGAATACATCCTTGAGATGTCTTTATCTTAAAAGAAAAAAAAAAAGAAAAAAGAAAGAGAAAAGGATGATATCTAACAGTGCAGCTTGTGTATTTGTTACTAGGGAAACAAACAGTGAAAAGAAAGAAACCCTCAGTGTCCTTGTCATTTGGATCTTTCAGTAGAGAAGTGGAGCTTGTGTTAAAACAATGGAAACACTGTTCAGCTCTCAGGATCCTTTGCTGTCCTTGCTGAATGACAGACAATTTTTCCCCCTCTTGTCCATCTTGTTATCTCTGAAAAGGAGTCATTTCTACATTCCAACTGGACTGCTGGTTATTTTTTGATTCCTCACGTAGACTTTAACTCCCAATTCTGTGTAACCTTATCAATTCCTAACACCTAAACCAAGATCACAGCAGGTCTCTTGAGGTAAACAGAAGAGAGAACCCTGATGTTATGTTCATACCCATAGAAAAGCAGACACAGCCACACTAACAGTGCCAGGTCTGTGCTAGTTTGAGTTTGTACTGAATCAGAGCATCATCAGGACTTCCGAGAGCATGGAGGGGTATGGCAGCATTTGCTGCACTCCAGCACCAGGAGCCTGTGCAGCCTCGGAGGGCCAGGGGCTGTGGGTATTGTGGGAGCTTTGCCACCAGTTCCAGTGAACCAGGGAGATGCCAGGCCATGTAAGCCATGGCTGACACCCCTCTGCTTTTAGTCAGTCGAGAGGTGTCAGTCATGGCTTAGCTGGAGTGACACCTTCCTGCGAGGGTGGGAAGGACAATGCAGAGATCAACACTGTTTGTACCATGACTTTCTCCTCACTGCTGAATATGCAATGTATCAGATTAAATGTAATTTCTCTATCAAACGATGCTACATCCCTGCTTCTTTTTCTGTTCCAATTATTATCTCGTTTGTCTTTAGCATTTGCCTCATCTAACTCATCTTGTGGGAACTGGATTAGGAAGCTGGATTTGGTGCACTCTGAAGTGTAGCTAAGTAAATCCAAGGGATTATCACCTTTCTCCTGTTTTTACAAGACTACAGCTACCAGCACCAGAGCTGGAGAGATGATGGGAAAATTGCAATAAAAGCCCTACTGGAAATACTCTGACAGATTTTTGTTTCCTGCTGTTTCAACAAAGTATATTTCCTCTTTACTGTGCAAGCGTGGCTTTCTTGTACTGTTCAAGACTGGCTGTTAATTTGCCATTAAGAAGGAAGAAGGATATGACAAAACCCCCACATAAACATGTGAATTATATTAAAAAATGGATAGGCAGAATAAAATCAACTAGCACATGGTTTATTGATCATAGCCACTAGCTGTATTGTAATGGATTCCCTCTCTCTAGTATTCTGCAAAGTACCAGAGCCCCTTGGGTAAAGAAAACAAACCACTTGATAAAGATTAGAAAAAAAGAAAAATATGTCCGGACTGACAAGAAGAGGAAGTGACAAATGTTATTGATGGTGTGTGTTCATAGCATGGCAGCAGAGCCCTGCCTGGGGGCACAGTGTAAATGACAACTTCATCACAGGCTCCAGCAGTTTGTGTCCCTGCACTCTTCGTCTGTGGAAATAGAAGGGTACAGCCAAAATAAACCAGGGGCTGGCTTTTATTGACTTTTTAAAGAAAAACACGATCATTGCCAACAGGCCTCAAATACTTGGGAAACTACTTGTATGTGAGTTGTGTTTTGGTACCCTAGTGTTGAAAATTGTTCTTTTACACCAAAAAACCTAGGTATTTTTTCTTTATAAGGGATAAGCTTTTCCCAAACTCTCTGGAATCAAGTGCTCCAACCGACCCTACTTCTCTTTCAGCCTCCAACTGGCCTTCTTTTCCTCAATGTTTTTTCTACAGCACTCAAGTTTTACCAGACCAGTGCCACCTCCCAGGGTTTTAACTAGTTCCTGCAGAAACGCGGAGGACAAATACTTTCTGGCGTGAAAACAAACTCTGAGCAATCCGACGTTGCCGACCGCAGCGCCTTCACGTGGAAACCGCACCCGGCGATGAAACCGTAAACCGAGCCGGCTGCTTCGGCAGGGGCTTTATTACCTCGCGTTCGTTCCGTTCCCGCTCCCGTCCCGCCGCTTCTCCCCCTCAGGGCCGGGCCCGCCTCAGCCCTCGGTGGGCGCGCGCCGCCCGTTTCCCGCCGCGCGCCGCCGCGCGCCCGACCCCGCCGGGGGTGGGGGACGAAGGCGAAGGGGGCGCTCGCGGCA
>NW_024581124.1:690077-831641 GCF_017639235.1 Corvus kubaryi
GCCACTTCTGCCCGCCCCCCGGGAGGGGCGGGGCCGGGCGCGGGGGACGCGCGCGCGCGAGGGCGCGCGGGGATTGGCTGGCGGCGGCGGGGGGAGCGCGTTTAACGGGCGCTGCGCCGCCGGGCCGGGGCAAAGCAAAACAAAGGCGGCGGCGGCGGCGGCGGGAGCGGGAGCGGGAGCCCGGGTGGAGCGCTCGGCACGGGCACGGCACGATGCCTCGGCCGCTCCTCGGCCCTCAGCGCGGCACACGCGCGCCCGGCCCCCGTCTATGACCTCCCGGCGGCCGCTGCCGAGACGGTACCTTCGAGGCGAGGGAAGCCGTCGTGTCCCCCCCCCCCCCCCCCCCCCCCTCCCCCTGATCCCCCCTCTTTGTTTTTCGGTGAAGGCCCGGCGCGGAGCTCTCGCTGCCCGCCGCGCGAGGACCGGGGATCCCGCCTCCCCTCCTACCCGTGCCCCCTAAGGGAGACGGGCCCGGGGGCTGCTCGGAGCCCGGGCTGGGAGCGGAGTCGGCGCGGCGCAGCGGTGAGTACCGAGCGGGCGAGAAGCGGCCCCTCTTCCGTGTACTGGGATTTTTTTTTTTGGAACGGGGCGGGGGGGGGAATGGGCGGAAGGTGGCTGCTAGAGGAGCCCCGTGCTGCGCCCCGGCCGGGGGGGCCGCGGTCCCCCGTGTGCGCGGGGCCGCTGAGGCAACTTTGCTGGCGGGAGGAGGCTTGGGCGCTATTTATAGCGCCTGGAAATGACGGCAGCGCTGTGTGCCCGCAGCCTCCTCGGTGCGGGGCGGGTAAGGGCGATTTACATAATTGAGGGGGGGCGAGGCAGGGCTCGGCGAGCCGGGGGCCGGTGGGATCCCCCACGCTCTCCCCGCGCCGCGCGGGGCCGGGCACGGTGGGTCCCTGCACGGGGCCGGCGGCGGCCGGAGCAGCGCGGGGCCGTGTTCGGGTGGCCGCGCGGCCGTACCGGCGGGTAGAGGGGGGAACGAGCCACTGTCCTGCGGGCATCGCTGCGGTGGGGAGAGAAAAGGCAGCGGCGTCACCCGCCGCGGCAGCTTCGTGCTCCGGCGTGAGAGAGGAAACGGCTTAAAGGCGCACGGCCAGCGGCTCCCTCCCGGCGGGGGAGCGGGGTGTCAGTCGGTAACTTTCTCCGCGCTTCTTTTCTCCTGTTATTTCCCAGTATGCAAAGGTGAAAACGAGACTCCTGTGGCTTAGTCTTTAACTTGGAGATTTTTTTCCTTGCTGGAGTAAGCTCACCGCAGGTTACTGACAATACATGCACAGGCTGTGTGTCCGGCTTTGTGCAGCTGCCCAAAGACTCTTTAAGCGTATTTCAATGTCGCTCCTTCCTTGGAGCCCCGCAGGCCGGTTCCTGACACGTCCCCTGCCGTCCCACGCGCGGCAGGCAGCCGCTGCTCGGCCGGCGGCGCGGGGCCCGTGCGGGGCCGCCTCCCCCCCGCCCCCCGCCACGCTTATCGGGGTGTTTGTTTACACATCCGGGACCCGCGCGGGGCGGGGCTGCCCCCGCCCCATTGGCCGCCCCGCGCCCCGCCCCGGTGACGTCACGGGCGGCGGGACGGGGCCGCTGCTCGCCCGCCCCGGGGGGAGTTCGGAGCTCGGGGGCGGCCGTGGCGGGGCAGCCCCGGCGAGGAGGGCGGAGATCGCCGTGCGCGGCTCCGGCGGCCGGGACAGCCCCTGGGCGCTGAACTGGTAGGTGCGAACACAAGTAGAGCTTCAGGAGACACACCTGTGTCTGCGCAGGACCAAAGCACGGGCTTTGAGAAAGAGTGAGAGAAATAGCTGGTGCAGGTTTTTAATCTCTTCTGTGCGGAATAATGAGCAGCAGCCCGAGGAACTGCTCGTAACTATGAGAGGGAAGTGAGACTGGATTTATTTACCATTGTTAGAGCGAGCTAGGAAATGGTTTGTTTTGAATTGCGCCTTTAACGGCACAACAAGTCCGTGGTTCCTATGGTGTATATCAAACAGTCGTCTTTTTGAAGAGAGCAATATCAAATACAGTATTGTCAAACGAGCTTTGGAGTTACTTTAATTTCTGTAGTTGAAGAACCTGGTACATTGAATCTGGAAGAGTCCAGATTGCCTTTAGAAGTGTGAATTTAAAACACTTCTAGGAATGCCTTGAAGAAAAATACTTTCCTTTTACGTTCAGGATCACAGAATTGTTAAGGTTAGAAAAGACCTCTAAGGTCATCGAGTTCAACCATTAACCCAGAACTGCCAAGGCCACCACTAACCCACATCCCCAAGTGCCACATTTACACCTACTGAACTTTTGCAGGGATTGAACTCGTGTTTCAATTACTGGTGGAAAGGGTTTAATTTAAGCCAAAGTTAAAATGCCTTACCATGTGCTGCCTTTCATTCTGAAACCTTGTTTTTTTTCTGGGTTTGTCTGTTTCTGTGAACCTACACAGGATCTGTATCTAACATCGAGTTCAAACAGGGAATTTAATGGGAACCTCATGTTCTTAGGTTATTTTTCTTGTATATCTTATTTCTAATAAATGTGGCTTCGTATCTAGTTGTTCTACAAGAGCAAGCTATTTTCTGCAAATGATGTAATTATTCTTCCTTGTGCAGTTGTAATTAAATTATCTTGGGACACTAAGTATATAATATTTGTTTAAATTACTATTAATATTTAAGTCCTGCTCTTCATGCCAAATAGATTAATACTTCAAACATATAAATATATTCCTTATCAAATGTTTTCCCAATCAGTCTCATGTGTAGACCCATGCTTTGGATGACAGGTTGTTCTGATTGTTTATTTTTTTGGATTGCCTGTGTTGTGTTACGTGTTTTGTTTGTGGCTTATCTCTGCCCTTGCAATTCTTTGTGTAAGAAATTCTTATAGCACGTCCTTCAGTAGTTTGAGTTTTCTTCTGCTTAGAATTAAAAAAATATATTTAAACCGAAACCCTTTAAGTTTTGCTCTGGTTGTCTCATGTGCTGGGCCTGCTGTGCAGATTGCTTTCTCAAGGCTTCTTTTGAAGCACAGTGACTGCTTCCTATAAACGGTCTTTAATTTATGTGGCTTTCATTATCTGCTCTAGCTGTATTACCACTATCCTACTGCTGGAAGAGTGGTTAGTGCTGCCCTGCACACAGTTTACAACTGTGATAAGTCATTTGCATGCTCTTAGCTGGATCAACATACTGTAAATTCCTTATATTGTCTCTCATTTCTGTTTGTGCTATTGACCTACTCTGGCAGTCACCTGACAGCCGATGACATAAGTGACTGTGCAGTGTTCGCAGTGCTCATTAGCACGGTGCATGCATAGCCTGGGAACTGCTGGCCTCTGACAGACCCGTAGATGTTACCAGTGTTTAGAATCTGTTTCGTTTTCAGGCAAACTAAAAAAGTTTGTTTTCCAGCATAGCAGGAGGGTCTGGCATGCTCTGACATGCAATGTCTCTGAAATGCACTCTGAGGATTAAGGATGCAGTTGGGTGTTCTCTCTGCAGAATTTAGCTTCAGTATCAGATTGTGGATTTGGTAGCTTCTATTAAGGCTATTCTGAGGTACAGTGAGGAAGTACCTAATTAGCTTTGATCAGGACACCAGTCAAGAAGGTCTTTGCCTGAAGGCATAATTCTGCAGAGCTTGAAACAGGAGTAGACACGGATCCCTGAATAGGGTGGCAGCATTTTACTTGGTATTTGACTCAAAGCCAGATGTGATACTGCAAGATTTTTGCTGAAAACTGAAGTGCAAATTTACAAAATATATTTGCTGTTGGACAGAGCAAGTGTTTTCCACAATGCCTTGTTGCTTGCTATATTGGAACTGACCACTAGAACTTAAAAAACAATTAACTTTCTCATATTCCCTACATTTTTAGTGTGATTTTCTGCAAGGATGTCTTAAAGAGTACACCTGGTATAATGTAGAAAGTGCTTCTGTTTCATGGAGAACTGTTTGACTCTCGTCCCTCATTAGAAGTGTGATGGAGTAGAAGCCATTAGTGGAACAGAACTGCTTTTTGCTGTGTTGAATGGAACTTGAACTGCGCAGCCCCTTAGAAAAAGGGGCCTGTAGTGCAGCCAGGCATTTGCTCCAAATAACGCTTTGCTTTATGGCTGGACTTGCTGAATAACAAGTTAACTCTGGTCTTGTTGTAAGCTGCTAATTGTTCTGCTCTTTTCACCTACAGGTTGTGACTGTTTCTCTTCTGTCATTTGTGTGGAAAGTGCCACACACACTCCAGAACAACAACGGCTTTTGCTTGCATATTCCAGTGTTTCTTTTGTCAGCGAGTTCAGCAAAGTTGTAATTCTTCAAGTGCCAGCCCTGAGCTGAGTGAGGAGCCACCAGCAGAGATGGTAAAAATGACAAAATCAAAAACGTTCCAGGCTTACCTGCCAAACTGCCATCGAACCTACAGCTGTATCCACTGCAGAGCCCATCTCGCCAATCACGATGAATTGATCTCCAAGGCAAGTGGTTTCTTTAGAGACCTCATGAATTATTTCTTAACCAAAATGGTTGTCACTGTGACACCACTCCCAGTAGATAAGGGATGCAAATTGATGCGTACTTCAGAGTATCTTTCCTGGGTTCACTCTCGGGTCATACATGTTGTGTACTGAGAACTGGATATATTCTGGAAACTTCTGAATGTGACATAAAGGTTAATCTAATATATTCCCCATGTTAACAACCTCTGTCTGCTGTCAGGTGGGTACTGTTTGTGAGCTGTTGTATCTGAAAAGTCAGCTAAGGAAAACTGTCAGATGAAAGCATGGATCACTGGGTAGGGAAATTATTCTGGTTATGGTTATTCCAGACAGATTATTTTTGACTCTCTTGGACTGAAGGTCACAAAACTGTCTGTTTCCAGAGTGTCCCGCTTCTGTTATGGAATCTGTAAACACACTTTTGCTGTCTACCAGCTCCTGAGGAATATGATTAGCCAGAGATGTTCAGAATAGTTGGACTGTGTAAGCTTAGAGAGTAGGTGGAACCTTGAAACAGGCTAGGCCTGCCCTTCTTCCCTGTTGCTAGAAGAAACCAAGACTTGTGATGTATGAAATATGTAGGAAAGCTTGAAGTGTGGGATAAATACTTGACAGACTGATTCATTCTTTGCTTCAAACAAACTCCTGATTCAATTACTCTTTATACTGTCCTGGAGAAAACACTTCAGTTGCTTTTCAAACTTTTTAATACAAAATGTTCTCTATATAAGTACTTTGTCAAATAAAGTTAGTTATAAAGGGTTTGCCACTAAAAATTCTCTCTGTTGCTCCTGTATATTTGTGTGTTCAGCAGCACTAAGGTGATGCTGCTCTTTGGTGCTGAAGAGATGGGAGGAGTTGAGAATGCTGCTGCTTCTGAATTAGGTTTTCTTTGGGTGAGGAGAAAGTATACCTGCTTGTTTATCCAGGGGCTATCAGGAAATAATGGGTTTTCCCCATACAATTTTTTCCTTTTACTTGAATTTAATTTTTTTCCATGTTGATTTCAGAATCTAAGAGGCCTTTTTGGCACCACTGGGTTCTAAATTGCAAGCACTCATAGTTACATTATTCACTTTGTGTTCTGGGCCAAAAAATACTGGGAGGGGTTCATCTTTCCAGAACTTCAGGTTGTAGATACCTACAGGAAGAAAGAAATTTTTTTGCTGTGTCTCGAGATGTATTAATTAATTGAGAAAATGCAATCCAACACATACTTAATAGGAAGCTCTTCTTTTTGTGGACTTAGATTTTTTGCACGTCAGCTAAGCTGCCACAGTTGCCACATAGCCGGTTTTCTCCAGGGGTTTGGGAGCTTTGGTCAACAGAATACTTTGAATATGTTAAGCAAATCATGTGTTCATCTTACAGCTTCATAAATAATTTCAAACCTTATGTTTTCTTTGAATTGAAAATTTGATTGTTAGAGGACTCTTCAAAAAATCTATAGTGAATACAAGTAATTACTTCTAAGTTGTTTCTGATGGTGTTGGGAAGGGTGTTAGAGGTGGAGTCTGCTTTATTTCTGGCTTCCTTAATTTTTGGTGAAGACACGTTAAAAAAGTATTTGTACTTGCAGGTTGACCATATGCTTATTTGACAGCTGATCCATATTTTGTCAATTTAAGATTTCTTAACCGTATTTTATTGTCTAAATCTGTATGGTAAAAGAGAAATGCATTTAAATGTGAGATATTTTTTTTTGTATGTTTTTTGAAATAAAAAGAACATTTGTCATCTATTGTACTTGTATTTGGGACATAGCTTTGGAAAACCCATCCTCCTTAGGCTAAAGCTTTACACAATCCAACACTGGAGAAGTTCTTCTGATGGAAACAACTGCAAAGCAATAGATAGACTTGGATCATTAAAAATAAGTACAGCTGGCCCTGGGGAGGGTGGGGAGTGCAAATACAGTTTGATTGTTTTTTTCTGAACTCTTGAAGTGCCTTCATTGAGGCACATTATGTGCAATGAACTTAGGTCAGTGAGAGATACCGTTTTTTAACATATCTAGAATCCTGGTTACTGTAACTACTCAGATGCAGGAAAAAAACCCCAAACAAGCACAAACCAACCTGAAGCGTAGCAAGTTGATTCTAAACCATGTAAAGTTAACTAAGAACAGTGTGGTTCCTGGGCTGGTTTGGATTTATTGATGGAGTAGTCTTAGACTGTTCAACCTGATTTCCCCCTGCTGCCTTACTTTGAGGGCCTAGTTCAAAGCTGAAGCTCTGTGTTACATTCTCTAAATACAATTTTTGGTTGCAGATTATTGCTTTCTTCCAAATGCTTCCTGTACCATCTCAGTCCAGAACCCCAGTGCCACAGGTCCTCTGCAGCAGATAAAGGCAAACAGTATTTATTTCATGCCTGGCTGTAGCTGCTTCCTTTGGGGGTTGTCCCTCACCCCATCTTTCCTGGGTACATGGTGATTTTCTTCCTTGTGTGGGGTCAGGAAAAATGAACCAAAATATACGGTGCACTTCTAATTTAAAGCAGCTCCAACTGGCTTTCTAATGTGGTATAAGGATTTATTACACCTGACACTGTAATGTTTTTTGACTTGAAGCTGAAAAGATAAGCTGTACTGTGAAATGAGTGGTGTTTCTCTTAAATGTTGGTCTGTCATGGAAAAGCAAAAAGTGCTGCATGTGTCTGTCAATCATCCCTTTGATTCTGATCCTCAGAATACCTGATTTTAATACAGATTTGCAATTCTTCTGCTTTTGAGAACTGTTGATGTCAGTTGTCTAACAAGGATGGCAGCATACACGAATCACCTTTTCATTTTATTTCTGTTCTGTTTGAGCAGCAGGATCTCTTTCTTGCCCTGGAATGAATCACAAAGCTCTCTTTTTCTTGTGCCCTTGCTGGTGATAAAATGGCAACCAAGAGTCTTGGCAATGGCTTAGAAGAAAGAACGCAGATTAATGAGACGGGACAAAAATGTGTTACCTGCTCAAGTGAATTCAGTTGTGGTTTTAGTTTTCTCTGCAGCTGTGAAAGGGCTCTGTGTGTTGCCCAGTGTTGAAATCAACTTGATATTAGTGGTTAAAACATACATTTCTAGAGGTTTTCACTCTGTAAGAACCTTGTGTTTTCTGCAGCTGGGAAGGAACTTGGGGAAGGTGTGGGAAGAAGACTGGTTGAGATTAGGAGCCCCAAACTGGGAGGTCATTGGCAGTAGAGAATGACAAACATTAGTCTGTACAGCTGGACACATGCACACATATATGAACACTTGCCATAAAAATTTATAACTCTCCAAGTTATCTCGGGGAAACCATTAATTTGAAGGATACACAGTCAGAGAGCTAATAAACTAGGTGACATTTAATTGAAGTAAGTTTGAAGTGGTGTCAGGTGCATCTTAGGCATGACTGAATGCATTGCTAACAGGTCTGTGAGTGCTGGATTTTCTCTTTCTTTGGTGAAGACTTCAAAGTGGATGTTCAAATATTATTTGCTATGAGAAGGAATAAGCCAGTCATCACTACACTGGAGTATGTTCACAAGACAGGGAAGAATCTATGGCTTTTAAAAATTTCTTTAAAGAGGCAAATATTTTTAGAATCATACCCTATCATGACTGTAGGCACAGAAGAGAAGTAAACTATGAGCAAACAACCACAGCTCTTAATGTAAGAGTAAGGCAAGGAGCTGATGCCATAGGAAGCACTTAGTGGATTTAGAATTGATACCATAGGAGGCACTTCATGGATTTAAGATGTTCAAATAGCACATAAAAAGTGCTATTAAACAGTATATGTGTGTATATATATAAATATGTATATGTGTATATATATATATAAACAGTCTATGTTAATAATAATTAAAAGAATCCAAACATAATTATATTTTGAGATAACTTCTACAAGACTCCTTGAAGTAAAGGGGAGGTGGCCACTTGTGTGGCCTGAATAAAATGTTACATATTTGCTGCTCTTGGAGCAATTCTGGAATAAGTTTTGTGAAAGGCCTAACTGAAAGAGCTTTCTTTTGATTTGTTATGTAATAGTAGGAAATGTGCAGTGATTATTAGGAGCAGTTAATTTTATAGGAGACAAATGTTACTTGAAGAGCATAAATCCCAAAGCACTTGAGAATGGCTTGTACCTACTACGTTCCAGTAGTTGCGTAGAACTTCAGGTATGATCCAACAAATTAAAAAAAAGTACAAAATACTTAATAGAAATCTTGGAACCTAGTGGACATACTGCAAAGGATAATGTTTTGTTACTCAAGGTTGACCTGCTTGAAAGATTGTTGAAACATTTTACAGTGTGCCTTAATTCTGGGAATGGAGAGAATTTGGATTATTTTGTATAAATACTGTCACTTTCTTCTGTCTCATTCATTGCAAAGCATATCTGACCAGAGGGGGAAAAAGTCATGTGAAGTCACAGACAAGACTAGATGTGTCAATATTTTCAAGAATGAGTTCTATGTAAAGAAATACACACACACACACACACACATATATATATATGTATATATGTAACTGTCATTGACTGCACTGGGAAATCCTTGCACCCTTCTTTCACTTGTGGGTGAAAGAATGATCTTGGTGGTTAAATTTAGTTTTCCAAGGCTTTCAGTATGATTACTCTTCTATTATTGATGAGAAGGAAGAGTCTTCAGTCTAAATAGATGCAAAAACATTTTTAGCCTTGCTTAGCAATCTGTGGTTCTGTCCCCCACTGCTTAACTGATGAGATCAAGAGGAATTTTTTAAAGGGTTTATTGTCTTTAAGTAAATATGCTGTGCTTAGCTTGGTTCAATTTGTAATCCTCCTTTGCTTATGATACAATGAGTATTTGGAAACATAGTTGGGCCTGTTTTATGTACGCTTGAAGGACATTTTCATTTTCATAAATATTCTGGTGATAATTTTTTTCCCCAGGAGGCTTCTAGTTTTCTGGGTTCATTTTTTTCTTCTGGGGGAAGAATCTACTTTTTGAAAGAGAGGCAATCTTTGGAAAACATCCAAGAATAGATTTGAAAGCTTAAAGGAGTTGGAAAGTGCCAGGGAAGTGTTCTACTCTGCGTATTTTGATATAATTATTTGTGAAATCTATTCAAGATGCTGCATGGGTCAAGATAACTTGTCCTGTCTGACAAAGTCTTCACTTTGAGGAAATACCATTTGCCAGGTTTGCAGGCATGCAGGTTTTGGGGTAGAATTTTTTAAGGTTATTCTCTACATATCAAACTTTTTAACATGCTTTATTCAATTCAGTAAATAAGTGAATGGAAGTGAACTTAAAAAATCAAGGAGTCTTCTAGAACTTGCCTAGGAAGCAGCTGAGTAGCAGCATGTCTGGTGGTCTGCATTATCAAGGAATTGGATGTGAGGGAAATACCAAATGGAACAAATGTGGGGGTTTTTTCCCCCGATAATTTTTTTTGTCTGTAGCTTGTGTTGAATTCAGTTTTCTGAATTTATGTTGCAAGTCTTGAAGTGAGAGGATATCCTTACAATCTGTGATGCATCTTGCTGAGGAGATAATTTCAGACATCAGAGCCCTTGTGTTTCTGGTTTACTTTAGGAATCCTGCCCCTACAAATACAATTTTCTGTATTTCCCCAATGTGCTTATTTGTTCAGAGAAGTGATTCAGCTTTATCTATCTTAGCTTGTAAAGGGAACTCCAGCAAATGAAAGGAAACTCAAGGAAATGAAACTGAACAAAATCCTATGGACTTCTTTCATTTTCATTCTTTAATATTTTATTTCTGTGTTTTGAGTAGCTTGCAGACACTGTTAATGCCACTGTGACTTGCTCAGAATAGCCCTGCTTGCCCCCAATACATGCTAAGATGGCAGTTTCCTGGGATATTTGCTGTGGAGCGTGATCTCTAGCCATGCAATCTAATCCCATCTGTGGGGAATAATTGATGGCATAAGCTTTTCAGTAGCATCCCTTCCCCCACCCATGCCTTCAGCTGTGCCTTAGGGCAGTAAATACATGTTCTGCTTGACTGCTGTTTCCTTTCCTCCTGGGTCAAACAGCTAATCCTGGCACTAGAGGTAAGGGTGGGTTTAATTTACAAGCATAGATCATACCTAATTCTGCAGGTATGTGCAAGTGTGCAAGTGAAACATGTATATATTTACTACATAATACACTGGTGACAGAGGTCTGTCAGATGACTTGGAAAGATCCTAGTTCCAAACTATTCTTGCAGTTGACTTTACTGTAGTTTGTGAGCACAGTTGGACATTACTGCTGATAACTGTTAGACATTCTAGATACTTTCAGCTGTGCTGAAACAAGAAAACATGATAGATCTTGTACATCCTTCTGTATAAATGGGCAGCTGGTGTAAGATGTGGATTTTCTAAGGAATAAGTTAACTCATAAATCAATCCAGTATTATTAATTGAGGACCATGAAAAATCAGCCTTATAGCAAGTTTAAAGTTCAACTGCAGATATTAGTTGAACTGATGAATTGCCCAGCTTCTAAATAAAAAATCCTGGTTGGTGTGAGTCATTATTGATGAACACACTTGCCATTCTGTTCCAATTCCTCTCTAATGGGTAAGACATATTTAAGACTCAGTTTGAATAGAATATTCTGCTTTAGTTTTGATTTATGTATAGTGCTTGTGATCTTGGGAGTGCTGAACGAATGTTGCAAAGTTAAAGTTTGTGTTTGCATAGGTGATGTTTATTCTATTGAAGAGCAGTTTGTCTGGAGACTGGTTTGAACAGTTATGCCAGTTAGTCCTTGACACTGCCATTTAAAATACTTTTTAATTTTCTTTGAGCAGTTGACACACAAGGCGTTTAACCTGTCAGTCTCTTAAAATTCATATCAGTGTAACTGAATCATACAGTGCAGAGTGTGAGAAACCTAGTGCTGGTAAAAACAAATGTTCAGTATTAATTTTTTTCTGGTTATGCAAAATATTCTGTTTATAGCCAAGTTACAAGCTTAGCAAGTAGCTCAAGTGCCAAACTGAGTTGTCCTCTTTTAATTTCTAGCAGTAGGATGCATCAGAAAGTAGAACTCTGATAATAAAATCTTTCTTACATCTTTTAGTGGGTGGAACCCTACACGTTAATATTCTGTGATTAGGAGAATGCATATGTGCCAGATGTATACCTTTCTGTGGTGTTTGAGTACAGTTTTTGGGGAAAAAATCTCAGCTGTTCATGTGAATAAGAAACTATGACTGCCAAGTGCCGACAAGAGATTCATAATAAAAATTAAAAAGCATAGGAATTTAAAAATGGATATCTTTGCAGTGCTTTTATTCCAGTAGGTGTATAAGAGTTCTGCATGGCTGGATTGCAGACCATTCAGTGCTCAGTGAAACACAGATGGTGTGGTTGGACACTGGTTTTAAAGGGAAGTCTGAGTTGCCTGGACCTGCATTCTGTGTTCCAGAATGCAGTTGCACAAGTTGCTGCAGGTTCCTGTTGAGTTATCTGAGTGATGTAAACATGGAGGAACTTGCTCTTTGCAGCTGGGCAAGGAAACAAGTGTTCTGTGGCATGTAAATACAATCTTTAGCCTCTAAACATGAGTGTAGGTAAGAAAAGATGGTATCAAATGAATCAGTCATACTCTGGGAACAGAAGCAAGGCTGGAATGGAGGAGCTTTTTACAGTGAGATGTTTGTGAACACTCTTTCTTATTAGAGCCACTGACAGAGGAAAAGGTTTTGTGTTGCTTCTCCCTCCACTCTACCTTGATAATCCTGAAGATTAGAAGGTAATGGCCATTTCTGTGGGAAAATAAACCTAGGAGAGTACAAGATGTCTAGAGCAACAAAGCAAAGGGCGCAAGAAAAGTCAAGTCATCTTTAAAAATATATTAGGAAAAGAAAAACAACTAAAGCAGTGCTTTCCAACCTGTGGTTTTTATTTCATTTGGCTTGAATTTTTTTTCAGCTTATGAAAGAAGAGAGGGGAAGAGCTGCTTTTTGTGCTATTCTTGGCATCCTGTTACTGCCCTCTGCTTAATTTTGAAAAATGCAGGGTCAAAGGAGAGCTTTTATTAGGTGATACTAAGTCAAGACTAAACATAAACTTGGCAGAAATAATTGCATAAGATTGTTCAGAAGGTCCCCTGACTCTTATTTTGTTCTGGAGTCTTTTTTTCTTCCCCATCCTGCTGGGGAACTTCAGGTATGGCATATAAGTAGTTTAAAAATTATTATATAGGACCAGACAAAAAAACCCTACCCACCACATTAATTTGTATATGATTGCCATGTGTAATTACATATAAATAGAGAAACTAGCACATGATTAATAGAGAGTAGTTCTTGGTGCAGTTTGAAAAAGGATTTGTGAATTCTAATTGACAACATGGAGTTTTTAAAGCAAGGGGAAATGGCTGCCACTTTTTTAATTTTAAGAATTTTTACAATAGCTTAAGCAAATATCATGGTCATCATAGCTTTGGAAGTTCTTTTTAATAATTTCAGGTATGTGAAACAAGGAAGTTCTAGTTTTACGATTACTTCTTACTGAGTTAAGAGGATTTTTAAAGTGTCTCCTTTGCTTTTTCTTAAATTTTGGAGTTGCACATCTGTAGTTTTCTCTAAATTAATGCATGTTTTACCCAGGCTAGTTATTAATTTGTTAGTGGGCAGTTTTTAAGAGTATATATGTGAAGAGTTTTTGTTTTCACCCACAGTAAGCATTCTCTGTTTGTTACTGGCTCTAGTCTAGAAAGTCCTGGTTATTCTGTAGGGACTGCAGACTGTAGGTCTGCACCATTCTGCCAGTTTTGTGATGTGTGTTTAAGTATCTCAGGAGAACTGAACTATTGGTGGGGTTTTTGTTTGTTTGTTTTAAAGGCAGGTGTAAGGATAAATTACTTTCTGGCAGAGCAGTTCAGACTCTCTCCTCAACCAAGTATCCCCTTTTCAGGGTCAGTCCCATCTGAAGTTTCAGTTTTCACTGTCCTGCACAGCCTATCTGGTTTTCCTTGCCTGGTGAAAAATAAGACTTGCAGTTCTGGCTGGTGGAGACAATACTTTCTCTTTTGTCTTTGCTAAAGTTAGAACCTCCTTAGAAGCACTGAGGTTGGAATAAACTTGTAAGGTCATCAAGTCCAACCACAAACCCAACAGTGACAAGTCCACCACAAACCATGTTCCCAAGTGCCACGTCTGTGTCTGTGGTGACTCCACCACTGCCTTGGGTAGCCTGTTCCAATGCTTGATAATCCTTTTGGTGAAGAAATGTTTCCTGGTATCCAACCTAAACCTCCCCTGGTGCAACCTGAGGCCGTTTCCTCTGGTCTTCTCACTTGTTAGGTGAGAGAAGGGACTGACCCTATCTTGCTACAACCTCCCTTCAAGTAGTTGGGGAGAACAGTAATATGTTCTCTCAATACTTCTTTTAAATGGTTGCTAAAATAATAAAATAGCAGTGCTATAAACTGTTAAGTAGAATTTCTCATCTTAATACAAGATTTTGCAAGTACGTAAGGGCTAGATGTAACTACTCTGCCACTATTGCTACCTAGAGTAGTCCAGAGGCATGGATTTCTTTAAACATTCTTTATTGCAGTATATAATCTGGTTAATACTGATCAAAAAGGGTTCATTTATATGCATTTTCCTTTTACAAGGTTTGGTTTGGGTTTTTTTTTTTTGGCAAACTGTTCTGAGTAATTAAAAGACAAGAATTAACTGCTGTTGTGTTGCTAGTTGGTAGACTAGCAAAATACCTATTTTAGTGTCAAATGACTTGTAATGATGTAACTAAATACATGTCAGAAGAAGAATCTCTTACAGAAAGGACCTTCTGCCTATGGTTTTATGCCTGATGGTACTAAAACCATGCAAAAGTATTCAGGTTGATATTTTCCTTCCAAAAACCTTCCATGTTGATCTAATGCAGGCCTCTGAGAAGTTGGTCTGTGATGTTCAACACTAGAACCACAGGGATTCTTAAAAACAATTGTACTTTCTCTGCGTCATGGATAAAATAGTTAATTTTCTTTGAAAGTTGGTTAGATAATGGAAAGGCTGGAAGAAAAAAGAAATTAAGACCGTTTACAGATTTTTTTAAAAGTGGAATTCAGTATGGAAGAGAGAAAAAAGAAAAACTCAGTTCCAGTGTGATCCTGTTTGAATGGGAAGTAATGGCTGTGTCTAAATTACTTGGTAATTCAATGCAGAAGGAACCAGATGAAAGCAGTGATGTGTCTGTTTTGTTTTGAATGTTTTACCTGTGGCTGGCTCTGCTCTGCTCACAAGTTCTCCCAGGATGTCCACATCTCACAGCCTGCTCACAGGTTCAGGTCTGTGTCTGCATTAACATTGCTGAGTGCATGCAAGAGCTGCTGGTTTAGTTGGTTCAGAAGGATCAAGGGTGCAGTTTCCAGGCACTGAAACTGCTTCCCAAGCCAAACCAGCCCCCAGTAAGTGTGGCTGATTAGGGGTTTTAATTCACAACTGTGCTACTGCTCTGAACTAAAATATTAATTTAGATCCAGCCAAGAAAGTCTAACAGTCATCATTTGTCCATAATCCATCAGGAATGTGAGAGATTTGAAAGCATATGCCTGTGGGTCAGGCATTTGAGGGTAACAGTTGTCTTACTAAAATGAAGCTGAGCTTATCTGTGAATTATAAACTGATCAGATGCATTTCCTGAGTGCAGTATGCTGGTTTTATGCTTGGTCCAGAATTTCACTGGTCTTATATCAAATGGTGCAATGAAATTGAAATAAATCATCTTTTGGCTGCAGCAGGGGAAGACAGGAGATGGGAGTAATTCCCTTTGAGTTAAAAGCAGATTATTTCAATTAGCATGAAGGATGTCTAGGAAAATGAGAATTGATATCTTGCAGAGGGGTAGGAAAAACTATGTTTTGCTTGCATTATGGATGTCTGATTTTGAGCAATAGCACTTGACAAAGTAAAATGAAATCATTGCTAAAAATCTAATGTAGGTGAAAACTTGTCTGACCAGACTTTCCTACAAAGAACGGGTATAAAGTAATTGACCTGAAATAGTTTATATCTGTATTATCATTTTATGTTTACTAACATACCCTTCTGGAACTATTTGGTTTTTTGTTTGGAGGGACTTTGTGTTTAACAAGTGCAATTTCTTTCTTTTTTTAAATGCAGTCCTTCCAGGGAAGCCAGGGACGAGCCTACCTCTTCAATTCTGTGTAAGTATGTGGTTATGGTTCTGCACACCACCTGCAGAGTGTAACTTTATGCTTCCAAAGTGGAAAACAGTAGGAATTAGTGTAGCTGTACTTTGCCCTGTTCTTTTAAATGCTGGCTTTACTCACCAGCAATAGTTATTAAAGAGCTACTGGGTTGATTCTGGAGCATTCCTTTGCACATATGAGTTTATCTTGTACTTTAAGTAATTCTGCTAAGAGCTGAAAGATTAGGGGAGTGTCTTAATGTGAAATTCCTTTTGTGTATGTAATGGTAACTGTGTTGAGTGGGATCTGCCATTCTGAGATACTCCAGAAGTCACAATATATTGAGTGACTGTAAATTTTCTTTAGACAACTCTGGTGTGGTCTAAAGAATTTCCCAGTCTGATAGTTGGATACATTTACAGGTTAATGTTTCAGTAAACCTGGTACATCTTAAATGACCTTGAATATTGCAAATGTGCTAGAGGGAAAAGATCTTTGTGATCTTATCAAGCCTAATATTTGCCATCTTAGGCATGTCCTTCCCTTGATGAAAGGCTCTTTGCATTTGTTAATGGGTGTATTTTGAGTTTTTAATATGCAGGATTGCTTTTTTGTCTTTATTTTTCAGCAGTTTTTTGTGTTGCAGCATTTTGAAAAAGAGATGCAGTTGAGTGTCCTGGTCTATTTTTGACCAGGATAATGGAACTGTAACTGCAAAGGATTTGATTGCAGATCCTTGAAATTCTTTTAATATGTAGTCATTCAGTGGTGACTTGGGATTTCTGCTATAAATCTTACAGTAAGAATCTGGTACTACAACAGCAAAAATAGCAAAATTTTGCTCTTGTTTAAAACTGTCTAAAAACTTGGTTTAGTCTTGCCTCATGTTTTCTGCATAGACTCCTTTGTGGAAAAACTGGCTTGATGCAGTACTTCATGGGGTGTTTTGTTTTGAAATTGCTGTTTGTTCATCAGAGCTTAGTCTGCTGATCTGTAGCAAAGAAATATTTATGAGGCTTTTTCCTTGCTGCTATTTTGGAGCTGGTTCTAAATTCAGCTGTTGGTGCTGATTCACTGGTACAGACTTCCATTACAGAGGTCTCAAATTGTTTTTGAAGAAAAGCCTGAAACTGTAGAAGTGTCCAGTTACTGTGTAGTGTTCTGTTCTCTGGAAGCTTAACTATTTAAACTTCCTTTGTCTTTGTTGCTGGGAGTAAGTGGTATCACCAACAGTGACAGCACAGCCATTTAAAAACAAAAAACAACCCCCTTTTTTCTTTCTGTCCCTCTGCTCAGTGTAACAGAGGAAGTTACTTTTGCAGCATTGAATAAGTTAGGCTTTTTTTTTAACTGTTTTTTGTCTGCTGGACAAAAGGCAGGGAATGGTAAGAAAAGAAACACACTCATGCTGTTAATATAATTTCTCCCTTTTTTTCAGGGTAAATGTGGGCTGTGGTCCAGCAGAGGAGAGAGTTCTTCTGACAGGTTTACATGCTGTAGCAGATATCTATTGTGAAAACTGTAAAACCACTCTTGGATGGAAATATGTAAGTAATAGACTTAAATCCTCAAGAAATGTTTGTATGTTGAAGCACAGATGTTTGAGTTGGCCATTGAGTAGCACCTTTCCTGATAGTTTAGGTGAGTTAGCTCTGGTGCTTTTGTATATATCAGGCTCTAATATAGTCTTGCTTCCTTGCATCTGCAGAAATGCTGTAGCAGATAGTAACTTTATTCTGGACTGCAAATCAAGCATGAGCTATAGGTGCTATTACAGCTATTTAATATTTCTTTATTTGGTAATCTTTTTGCAAGACTACCAAGCACACATGCACTAAACCAGGTGGGGGAAATTGTCAAAGTGAGTCTGTAATGTCTTAGATTGCAAAAGTTGGTTATACAGAAAAAATATTGATTACAATAAATGGTACTGAGCATATTACACTGTTTACAAATAATGTGGACTCAGTTCTGTTGTTTGAAAATTTACCTGTGCACTTGCAAATGTGTTGCAAGTTTGATGTTTTGAAAATATTAGATTTTTGGTGTTGCATGTAGGATTTTCACTGCTTCAGTGTAGCTTCAGATCTTAGAAGTTTTCCTAATGCATTCCCATGATGAATATAGAGGTTTTGAAGAGGTTTGCACTCCCTCTTTTCATTACTTCTGGGAATAAGGAAATAACACACATAACATTTCCTAACCTTCACTTAAAAAAAGCATTAAAATTCCCT
Organism: Corvus kubaryi; assembly: GCF_017639235.1. Taxonomy (NCBI): domain Eukaryota; kingdom Metazoa; phylum Chordata; class Aves; order Passeriformes; family Corvidae; genus Corvus; species Corvus kubaryi. The sequence continues at coordinate 707,928 of NW_024581124.1, forward strand.
AAGCAGAGAGAGAACATGGACAGTTCCACAGCAAGATCTGTACAGTAGATCTGGTGATTCCACTTAGGAGAAGTTGCTTCTGTTTCCTTCTCAGTGCTTTCCAACCTCTCTTTCTTCCTTCCCTCCCCTTACTTGGTGTAACCAATATGGATTGTTAACTGTAATAGCTCCTGGTTTGTATTTTTAAGGCGAGTGTGATGTTTAAAATACTTAATTTCCCAAGCTTAATGCAGTGTTGTCTTGATTTTTTTTTTTTTTTCCTTCCTTTTCAGGAACATGCTTTTGAGAGCAGTCAGAAATACAAAGAAGGAAAATTTATCATTGAACTTGCCCACATGATAAAAGACAATGGCTGGGAGTGAACCACAACGTTTTTCCTTCTCTTTGGACTATATTCTGTGGAGCAGGCTTTACAAAGACTAATGCAAAGTAAAGGAAGAGCTTGGCTAGAGTGGCCCTGAGAATATCACTGAACTCTGAAACCTCACAAATGAGTAGTGTAGTGTAAGTGGCTATTTCAGGCCATGTTTGCCTTTTCTCCTTGTGTAAGTTCCCTCTTTTTGTACGTGTATTATTGTGTGAACAGTTGTTTTGGAACATTTTGGATGACCTTTTTCTAAACTCTCTCAGTCTAGAGAAGCAGTTCACTAATTGAAGACGGATTTTACTGGTTAGCATCTCTCTCTGACCTATGCCTTTAATGCTACTTCTGCTGTGCATGCTTCTTGCCTAAACACCTACACTCCAGTCCTGTAGAAGTTCTGTACCTGAGCAGTCTAAAAGAATGTATGGGATGGGGTGCTTTTTTATATGTAGCAATTTCTGATGTGTTTGGCAGTGAAGAGGATGCAGTATTGTAGTTATTAATTTCTTTTTTAAATTTGAGTGTACCACAACCTATGTACATCTTGTAGGTGAATTGGTTAAAGGTACAGTGCTCACTTCAAAAAATTACTTCAATTGCACTGACTGAAGTTAGTAGGTCTCAAGTTGTTAGGAAAGGTTATGACAGAGGTTTGGTGTCTTAAAGGAATAACATAGAAAGATTTAAAATCAATAATGCTATAGAATATGTTTCTTTAAAACCAACATATTCCCTAAGGAGTTTGCTGGATAAAAAATTTATAAAACTATAGCTTGAAAGATTAAAAAGACGGAAAAATATATGCATCTTCTATTTTGGAAAAAAAAAATTAGTTGGTATATTAGGAAAAAACAAAGTTTTGGTACTGTACCTTTGCCAGTAACAGGGACTTGTGCATCAGTAAAGTTTTATGGCTGGTTCCATGTAACTGTATAGTCCTAATGCACTGGACAAAGAGGTTGATGTCAAGGAAACTTGTTGAAGTCTTCTGCTACATTTGAACAAAAATATTTATTTTTGTGAGAAATGGCCAGAGCCTATGACATGAAAATTAATATAGTACCTGTAGGAAAAGGAGGAGTAAAAAGGGGGAAGGGAAGTTTGACTTGTTTTTTCATAAAATAAAATAGCAAGATAGTTTTTAAAATTTGGGGGTGGGGAAAGGGTTTCCTGGTTTGCTGGCTAAATCATCCCCAAGTATCTTTTTATAATAAAAATTTATATGAAACTCACCTTCTCTTTTGTTCTCATGCTGTTTCTTTAATGGAATCAGTTAATGAGAGAAACTTCTGGAAAGTGTATGCACAATATGAGCTGTTGGTATCTGTGTATGCAAACTGAGCAACTGTGAAAGAAACGCTCTACGCAAATTTGCTAACTTAATTCTCAAATTAAACTGTCTCTATAGACTTTTTGTATGTTAATCCTTTTAATGCTCGAGGACAAAATGTTTGGAAAAAAACCCCTTTAACACTACATAAGTAAGCCTTGCAATATGAAATCCCTTTCTCTCAGTAACAATTCTAATATGGCACCTGTGAAATTAGTCACAGGTGCTGCTGCTGCTGTTCCATTTTTGGGAATCTCTCATAGGCTTTCTGAACTCTGCTGCACTTTAGAAATTGTCAGACATGAAAAATTATGCCAATGGGTAGGGGCAATACAAATCTTTAAAACCAGCTTTCCAGTGTTTTTGTGGAGAGGAGTGAGAAGAGCATCCTCCCAGGTGTACACATTCTTTGTGATGCAGGCTGGCTGAACTGCCTGCCAGATGTTGTCATGACTGATACCCATGAATTAAAAATGTAAGAGAAGTAACTTGTTCAAGCTGTTGGGTTTTAGTCCAGAGGCCTGAGGTGGTACAGTCATGTTCAACCTGGATTTTGTGGCTTACACGTTGCTACTTCGTGTTCACATCAGGTCTCATTTTTAACAATATTGTTGATGTAAGATGGGCTTGGGTGTTGCCTGTCTTGTGCTTTTTTTGACCTGGAATTCCTGGGATTTTGTTTTCCACCATTGCAATGTATGTTGCCAACAAGGAAGGCACTAAAACTTCTATCAGCAAAAAGTTTGTGTTGGCTTCTAAGTCTCGTTGCAATGTTGATACTTGTGAACAGCTTGTGTGAGGTTTGTGTATCTTTGGGCTTTTCTTATTTCCTGGCTACAGACTTGCTGAGGCAGTACACTGGACTGAAGGCAAAAGTAATGGCTGCTTTTCCAGAGAGAGTTGAAATTAAAGAAAATATGCAAAGTATTAAAAGATTTTTCTCTCCAAAATTGGGGCTTTGGCTAGCTCTTGTTAGTAAGCTAATGCTGTCTATAATACAGTCTGATTCTTAGAAATTCAACCTCTTTCTTCAGTGCATTATTTATATTTCAAACTGGACATTTTCACCAAAACCTTAATTAACTTTGATGCCAAAGGTTGGGACTTCAAGTGCTTAGCACATAGAGCTTCAGACTACTGGCATAAAGAGTTAATGACCTATATGTGATGTTTATGGCTTTTAAGAGAACCAAACAAAGCAATATTCTTTTTGGTCTTTTATTGAGAATGGATGCTTAGAAGGAGTAAAGAGTAGAACTAGTACAGAATCACTATTTTATGCTGCCATGTAACAATTCTTGAGGCTTATTCTGTTGAGGGAATATGTGAATTTTCTTCCCATGTTGTTTGGCAGCATCAATGATTACTTTCTCCCCTCATAAAGATATAGAGACTTCTTGTTACTGGTTTTGGTGAAAGTTGAATCCAGATAGCAATGACTGCTGGCTGATGTGAAAGAGGTCAGTCTGGTCACTGAACCTTCCAGGAGTCATTTGAAAGAAAAATAAACTTACTTGAAAAAAAATTTTACTAAAGCGTTTTCCCTCTAACCAATTTTTGTAATATATTGAAGATTATATTTAAAGTTTGTATGTGTTTGCTCTGGGCAAGTTTACTTCCCCTCCAACTTGAGCACTTTTGTTACTTGTACTGGTTATTTTTATTGTTGGTCTTAACATTTATTTTGTATTTTGTTTTTTATAAACTGTAACAAAAAGCTTTTGTGAACCTTTGTTTCTTGCTGGCTCTTTCTTGGACCAAATGAACTGACTATGAGCTGGCTTAGAAGAAATGTTCATTGGGATGCATAGGAATTTGCTAGCAAAAATGTACATGTATTGAAAGTTTTTTTTTCCACTGAACCTCTAAAGCCATGCCTGTCCTAAAGTAATTGATCATAATTTGGTGTGACTTTAGTAATCTGACCACACATTCTCTGTCTAGGTCCAAAATAATGGTTGTAAACAATGGTTTTTCAGGACTGAGTCTGCCTCCAAACCCTAGAGGTCTTTGGCTGGTTACTTTAAGTACCTTTTGATTACTAAAAGGCAATGCTGCCATGTATAAAAATTCTGTCACACTGCAAACTTGCTGTGAAATCAGCTGCAGAATTTGGTGAGGGATTGCTGATTCCTCAACCTAACCACTCCTGCTGTATGCTTTTAGCAGCCTGATAATCTTAATTTTATCTACCAGTTAAAAGGGCCAGGATATGAATTTCCCTTGTTGATTGTAAGCTGTACAATGGCAAACTGTGTGAAGGAAGATTGTTATGGCTCCATCTTAATGCCTCAGTAGCAAGGCCCAGCATAATGACCTGTGTGGGTGCTGTGCCTGTGTGCTTGCAGTCCATGGGAGAGGAGGGGGAATATGGGTTATGATATTTTTTTGAGTTAAAAACTGACCTCAGAGGTGCTGAGCAAGTCCCCACTGCGCCCATAACCAAAGGTCATCTGTATTTCCCACTGGTGGATCAGTGCAAGAGTTCCCCAAGGCGGTACCAGGTTTGGTGGCCATGCACTTCCCTCTGAGTGACGCTCGTAGGGCTCCTCCTGCCCGCTCATCTCAGCAGCCAGATTGCAGCAGCAGTGACCTCCAGTCTCACAGACCAAACTTCAGTCATCTCCAGCCTTGGATATTGGCCATGAGAGGAAGAAGCTGTCAAATTATTGTTAAACTTCTTGGACACTTTATTGGACTTCACTGAGACTCATGTTAAGCCAACCAGCAGTATAAACACTTAATGGAAAAGAAACAGATGCTTCGGAGGTTTCTTTTAAAAGGACTGTTACGCGTGGTTTAAGGTCTAAAGCATGAGTCATAAATGGCAGTTGAGTTGTGCCTCGTTTCTTAAACTCTTTAAAACGCTTTCTTTTACAGGTGACATGGCTGTGTTGCTGTTTTGTCCTAGCAGTACTGTACATCATTTGTTGTTTCACTATATTGTATCTATTCGAGGTATCACAATAAAAGCTTTCAATTGTTTTGTTGGGTTACTTGTTGGTTTTGTGCTATCTTTTCTTGCTAATTTGAGTTCTCAGGCTTTATCCTCTGGTAGGGCCAGAGAGAGAAGACAGTGCTCTTAGTTGCTCTTAAAAACTTGTAAATGGGTTGAATCTGATTTTTTTATGTGGCTTTAGGACTGCCACAAAGCATTTGAGGTTTTTTCCTTTCACAAATCTTTCCAAAATACAGACATTTGTGATGGTACTGTTAGGCCTTTTGCCTATTTTGAGCCAATTGTGGGACCTCTGCACAGTGAGAGTCAGTCTGCAAACCCCCCAAAACTAATTTTGAGAGGAATTGAAGAAGTGTGGGTGTACTTTTTGTTGTCAGCTGTAGACCTGAGGAGCACTGTGAGCACAGCACTCCGTCTGTTCATTCTGCTTTGGCTGGGAGGAACTCCTGTAGCTCCTCTCATCAGATTATTGGTCTTGTCATTGATATGATCCCTCTGGACTGCCTGAGGCTCAGAATGAAGTCATTCAGTGCACACTTACCCAGCATCTTCAATAATCCATCATTTCATCTCACAAAGGGATAGGGATGCTCTTCATGCAAGATCAAACATATTATTTCCATCTTGAGAAAATGGAAGATAGCCAGCTACCCTTTCTCTTATTCAAGTGCTGTCTTAGGGGCATGAAATAAGGATCTTTCCAGATCTGAAAAAAACCCCAAACCCTAAGGATAAAATGGCATTTTATGTGAGGTGTATGGTCTTCATTGTATAAAAATTTAACTTCTGACAGGATATAATTGAAGTAATAAAGATTCAAGTAACAAGTATCTTTCAGATTTGAGATGTTCATAGTAACATCCAATTACATTTTGCTGTATTGGAGGGACTATAAAAACACCAACTGCCAGCAACTGGGTTACCAGAGTACCTTTGGAAATGTGAACTCCAGTGCTCTGTCTTACCAGCTGGAAAACACCAGGATCTCTGACTTCCAGATAGACAAGGATGGGCAGGTGCCTCATGTAAAGCCTGAGAATCTTCCATTAGATGTCTTTTTGCCCCTGTTAAATTTAAATAACTGGGCAGTGGTGTAGTTTAGGGTTCTCCCCCTCACCTGAAGCGCTGTGGCTGTGACTGGGGGACAGCAGTAGGTCGGTACTGCCACAGTCCAGGCAGCCTGAACCAGGAAACAGCCACAGCTAGAGCTGAGCTTATCCTCTGCACAGGGCTCCACTTGGGCCACTGCGCATGTGAGGTTCTTTCCACTTCTATCTCTGCCTCTGCTCCCTGCCCTTGGCTCTGCCCCAGATGGGTCTGAGCAGGGACCAAGCACCTGCGCTGCTGCTGGCACTCACCTCCAGCAGGCACAGCAGCTGTGGATTAACTGAGGGTGGACAAAGTAGTTCCTGGCTGTGAAGCAGCTCTGCTGAGCCATGGCACTGATGAGCATTAACTGTTTCTCCTCTAGCAGAGGCTGAGCTGTTCTCAGGGTTTGACTCATTCATTTCTATAGTATTGCCGAATAAGATTTGAGCTGAGGAGCTGAGGTGCTCTGTGATCCTGGTAGCAGTTTAATCTATGCTAACCTGATTGCCTGAAGATTTTACTTAGTAAAGATCACTCTGGAAAGCAGACAGTACAAGTTTTTCATTGTTCAATGAATTAATGAGTAGATTTTTCATGGTCTGATTTCTGTATTTTAATAGTAAGCATATATTAACTTTCTTCCTTGCCCAAATAGACTTCAGTGATTTCTATCTAGCTCAAGCAAAAACAATGGCAGGGCCAAACTAGCCCTTTATTCAAAATGGAGTTTGCATCCTGACATTAAAACATGTACGTGTGTGCAAAGTCCATTATGGCATGGAATATCATGGCTCATCCTGTACCTGCAGGAAGGATTGTGAATGTTATTTAATTTTCAGAACATCTTTTTGACATGATTAGCTATGATCATCTGCTTTGTTTTACACCTGATGGAAGTTAAATTAGTTTTACAACATGAGCGAAATCTTCCAGTTTGGGACCTGGAGCTGATGACAGAGCAGCAGTGCTGTATTGGGCATCTGAAATGTTTTTCTTATGTTTCAAATGTAGAGTTAAAACTCCAGTGGATTAAACTGCCTGATTATGGTAGAAGTTTTGGGATATTTTTAGCTGTTAGTTGAGTGGCATTAATAGCTGTGTTTGAATTGTGAGTCGAGGTATTTGTCCATTTAAAAGCAAAATCAAATAAGCTTTATTCTGCAGAAAAGATTATTCAAAATGTTTCAGTACGGGATCATATAAAACCACTCCCACAGAGGTGCAACACTAAAAGAAAAAAAAAGCCAAACCCCAACTGCAGGAGCTCTGTGCATTGCCTGTGCAAACAAACTTTTTTCCAAAACTTTCTTTAAAAGCCCACTAGAAGTCCGGAACCTTGTGACAGGGAGCAGGGCTGCCAAGGGCCAGAGCAGCTTGTTTTGCAGTTGGGCCCTGGGGAAATTGCTGCATCTTGGGGCTGGGTTGAAGCTGAAAACACGTGCCTTTGAGGACGGGGGGGGGGGGGGGGGGCTTTCCTAAACAAATGTATTTCCTAAACAAATATGAACAGATTCTCTGCCATGCGCAGGGGAAACCTGCTGATGTTATCACAGTGAACCTTCATTCTGTTAAACTGGAACTGCTGAACACCGTGAAACCACCTAGAGGGGCACGTGCTGAGTGCCATAAAGCCCGTGTGTGAAAGGCATGTGGGGCACTGGGACAGGAGGGTGAGGATCGACCGCTGAGTGCTGCGAGGGCGGCTCTGCCTGGGAAAGAGCTGAATCGCTAAGGCGCTGACAGCCTGCCCTTCAGACCGAGCACAAGTGTAAATCCCTGGGAAAAGGTGACATTTTGTGACACTTCAGGCCCCTCCCAAAACTCTCCCTCTCCATGCCTTGAGTTAAATGGCAAATGACACTGCTTTTTGTGTGCCCTGCGGAGAAGGATGTGCCCCTGCCCGAACAGCCTGTGCTGGGCAGCGAGCAAAGCCTCCTGTGCACTGCCTGAGGTCAGGCTGGGCTGGCAACCCGCAGCTCCCAGCAGCTGCTCTTTGGGGCAAGAGGCTGTTTCTGGCCATAATCTCCTTACAGATGAATTCGTCATCTGTTTCCCACTGATGATCAAACAAGCACTATTGACTGGCTCGCATGCTCCACTTTGTTACCAAGTATAACTGATAAGATTGAAAATCTGCTTCTGTTTGTCCACTTATATTATCTTCCCTTCCTTTCTTCCTCTTTTATCTTCCTCCTTCCTCAATTCTCCACTTTTTTATGATACCCATAACAGTCCAAAGTCTGCAGAATTTTGCTTTTTTGTTGTTCCTCTTCTTTCCCCCACAGAATGTGTTACCCAAGGGGCAGCAATAACGATTTGTGCTCAGGCATGAGACGGGTATTTCACGGTGTTTGATGCAGTGCCGAACCAACCCGAGGGAGCCACTGTGCTCCCACCCTGCCTGGCTGGGTGTGCAGCCCTGTGCTGGGAGCCAGCATGGCCAGTACCTGAACGTCAAGGGCAGAGGACAAGGTGCTGCTCTTTGCTCCTAAACTATCACTGCTTTACTGATTAAGCTCCTGCAGCAAGTTTTAGGTCTAAATACAATTTCTTCAGCGTGATAATCAACAGCAAATGAGCATGTATGAGCTGCAGACCCAGCAATGCTGTGCTTTACTGCCCCTACTCCTCCTGCTTCCAAGCTGATGAAGCAAATGGATTTTTTTTTTTTTAACAGTGCTTTTTTCTCTCCTTTATCTCTCTCTTCTGCAATGAAAAGTTTCTCACAGCATCGAGGCTGGAGACACAAATTAATGCTCTTTAATTACCTACTCATAATATATAAAACCAAAAGCTTTCTCATATCATTCTTTCAATGTTTACTAAAATAGAGACCTTGCTCTGGCAGATCTGTCCTTTACTGGCCAAAACTCACGCTGAAGGTTAACAGCTCCCAAAGTTAATGATTATCTTGCCTTGTTTGCTCAATGTTTCAGAGTTAAAACATGTAAATATGCCTCCCCCGTGTAATTGCTGTGGTCAGCCAGCGATGAGCTCTGCAGCAAACATAAACACAGCTATTAGCAGAGACAAATGTTTCTCCCTGGCCTGGCCTGGCCTCCCACGGCTCCCAGAAGTGTCAGCTCCCCCAGGAACAGCCAGGATAAGGCTGTCCCGCTGGCGATTACACAGAGCCTGCTATGAAAACCCCCTCTCAAAATAGCCATTTCTAATCTCCCCTGAGGCCATTAATCAGGCTTCTAATCCAGCAAAGCTGTCCGTACTGTACAGGCTGTGATCCCCAGGCCTTTATTAAAAACCCCTCTTGGTCGCAGCATTTACTGGGTCAGGGGACTGATTGTCAGGTTTGTCTGGGCAGGAATAGCTGCATGTATTTCGTGAGACAGATCTGTGACAGTGGTTGATGCCAAGACCTGGCTGCACCTTACTTGTGAGTGCTGGACTTACCAAAGGCTCATCTGCATAGAAATACATCCCAACGTCAGCTCAAATTTGGTAATTTCTGAAGACTTAAGAGTAATCTCCGCTTTTCTGGAGACAAATACAATACCTGGTCCTGTCTGATTGCTTTCAGATCAGAAAGGAATGTACTGAAGATGTGTGACAGTCAAAACTTCCTGGGTAACTTCAGAAGAGCAGCGGTTTTGCCCACATATTGACTAAACTCCAGCCGGGGTAATTGCATGTGCCTCTTCTCCACCATTCCCCGGGTGACTCCATCGCGGAGGACCTGATGTGTTGCGGAGGTGGGGTGATGTGACTGATGTGTGCAGCCTCCACACGGGTGTGCGACATTTGCAGCATTTACGGAGATCCCTCTGGCAAAAGGCGCTGTACAAATGCAAACCTTTCATCGCTCACAAAGTCCTGCAGCACCCCGGGCACGGCTGAGGCTGCAGGCAGGGGCTGTTACCGAGGCAATGGGCTGCTAAATCTCCTCCTGCCACAGGAGCTCTAGAGGCTCCCTGCGGCCCACGGTGATATTTAGACACTGAGGCGCTGGCTGGTGTGATCCAGTTCCCACAGGGGCTCGGCTGGAGTATGCTGTGGGGTCGGTGGGGGCTGACCTGATACTCAGCAGTGTCTTGACTGCTCATGGAGGGGATGCTGCGGCTGAGCCCCACCCGGGGATTTGCCTTGATGGTTCCTGGTCCATAGGACCGTGTCAGGCAGCTCAGTGTCCCTGCTCAGCTGGGAGAAGATGCCGAGGGGCAGGTAGGCAGTGGGGAGCTCAGGCTGGTAGGCAGTGCTTTCTGTGCCCCAGGGCTTGTTACCCAAAGGCAAGTGAGCAGAGCAGACGTGGGGCTGGCATCATGATTCACCCCACATCATGGGTCCTGCTGGCTGAAATCCTGAGCAGTGTAGCCAAGAGAAGAGCCCCCACCTTGCTTAGCCACCCATCCTGGACTGAGCAGGCCCATGGGGGTGTGGAGCCAGTGCGTCCCGGTGCTGGATGCTGCCGGCACAGGGCAGTGACTCATTTTGCCACTCGGGACTCTGGGTGTGGATGTCTTGCTCACGTCTGGCCTTGGCAGCAGCAGCTTCTCCTGCTCAAGGGCTTTTGCTCCTGCCCAGCACAGCACAGGATGGTGACCAAGCACTCATGGTCCTGCTCTGCTGCTCTGCATCTGATCACATCAGCCCACAAACCTGCATTAAAAGTACCTGTCTCATCCCTTGGTTTCCTAGAAATCCAGCAGCTGGCCTGGCAAGCAGACACCCAGCCCACAGGGCTGGTTAAGTCAGCACAGCAGTGACCATTACGCAGAGGTTTGCATGACGAAGCATTTGCAGCTATGCCAGAGGGTGGGGGGAGTGTTTTTAATCTCTGCTTTTCCCATTTGCACTATGGATGCAAAACAGCCTTTTGAAATGGTGCAGTGGGACACAGCCTGCACATACAGGTGGGGTGTTGGAGCTGTGTCCAGCTGCTGGAGCCCAGGGGTTGCCTTGCCTGTGACCAGCAGTGCCTGGGCACAGCTCCGTGGCTGCTGAGCTCCTTGGCTGCCAGGCATTGCCCAGGGCAGCAGGCGATGGAGTCGGGAGCTCCTGCTGGAAACCAGCCCCAATCCAGGGACATGCACTGCTGAGCACTGCACTAGGCCTGTTCGATGCTCAGGCTTGTGGCATTGAAAGGAAAAATTATTTCAGTGCAATGAACATAATCTGAGATGCAGCTGCAGCAATGGGACATGGGCAGCATGCCCAACTGTCCTTCTCAGAGGGTGGGAGCCCCCCAAGACTTTTTCCAGCCTTTTCCTGATCATGCAGCAGTGCTGCCCCTTGCCATTGATTTCTTTTGCATCTTTTGGCTTTTCTCTTTGTCCTTTTTTTTCCCCTCTTCTCTGTCTTTTCTTTTTCTCTTTTTTCCTTCTTTTCTCCTTTCCTCTCATCTCCTTGGCTCTTCCTTTCTGCTGTGCCACAATCAGACAAAGCCTGACAGCCAGGAGCAGTTACTGGCTTTTTGAGTTGCTCATGTCCAGCAATACCATGGCCTGACTATGCTGGCTGGGACGTAATTCCTTCCTGGGGGCAGGATTGGTGCTGGTGCCTGGGAGGGAGCCTGGCTGGTTCAAGATGCAACATCCGAGGCCTCTGCCCACACAAGCTGTTGTTCTGGCTCCTGTTTGTGAGCATTAACATGCCATGCTTTTGCCACTCCAAAATCCCAGTAGTTGTAACAAGAGCCAGGGCTTCACCCAATGCTGTCAGTGTGAAGGGCTTCATGGAAACTTCTCTTGTTTCTGCATGTCAGCTCTGAAAACCAAGCTCATCTCCTCCGAGCCAGGCAGCAGGTCCCACACTTGAATTCTGTCCGAGAGGCAAGGGCAGCAGCTGGGCTGTGCGAGGACCTCCTCCCATCATGGATCAGTGAGATCTGCCCTGGGCACCAGCAGCAATATCAGTAGAGATCATAGTTACCCCTCTTCCGCATTTTCCCCCATTTTCCTCTCTTTTTCCCACGTTTACATGAAGCTGAGCTACACAAATCTTTGATTCCCTCAGACACTGGATAGAGAAGTGAAAGTTGTTGCTGTTCTCCCAGGGAAGTCTCCCTATGGTCAGCACCGCCAGCTCCACCACTGCCTAAACCTGGTGGGAAATGCCTGTGCCTGGAAGTACTGCAGCCTGTTGGGATGTGGGGTGCTGGCAGGGACCTGCCTGTATGAAAGGAGGTTATGGGATGGATGCTGCACTTACTGGATGGGCAGGGATGGGGACCAGAGGACTGTCCCCCTGCTCCCCATCCCTCAGCACTCTGCCACCACCCCTGCACCACCCTCCAGTGGTGTCCCCTTGGTACGAGCGCTGAGTGGCTCTGGTTTGGCTCTGCTGTTGTTCCCTGTGGCCTTGTTGCTCTGTGGGATTGATTTTAAGGGAAGTTGAAAGTGTGGCAGGGGTGTGGAGGCGGCAGAGCTGAGCCCTGGGCTGAATGAAGCTCAGGCGGGCACCAATCCCTCGACAGAGCAGCCGTGCCCTGCGAGCGGGGTGTGTGCAAACCTTCTCCCTTGGAAAAAACACATGGATGCTAAAAAAACAGGCCAAGCTCCAGCAACATGTAACTTATTTTGTTACAGATTAACTGCTCCAATAGACTCCGGGCACACTGTGCAGAGCTGGATGTTTAACCTACTCTTGCCGCTCTTTTTTTAAAGACAGGAACATTACAAATTTCATCTGTGCTTTGACGGGGAGGTCACAGTCTGCAAAGATGTTCACCTTGCCTCTGTGCAACTCCAGGCAGGGGGTCTGGAGCACGGGGTCCACTTCTAAGCACTCCAACCCCAGGGTTGTGGGACACAGCCTGGTGTGGGCCTGGAGAGCACCCTGCCCCCCAGAGACATGTGACGTCAGGAGCCAAGACCCTTCATCTCAATGCTGGGCAGAAATACCACGTATGGACTGATTCATTCTCCCCTGAGTATCTGCCATCTCCTAGCAGGGCTGCTGGAGGCCCCCTGCCCCCCACCGAAGGCCCTTTGCCAGGCTCAGCAGTGCACCGGGTGGTTTCCTTTCTGGAAAGGGTTCAGGTGCCGCCCCGAGCACGGGATGGTTTTGCTGACCCCGCAGCCGGTAATCTTACTGCTGGACTTGAGACACCTCTTGGCCCTGTTCCCCGCTCCTCTGTCCCCAGGACAGGCTGTAATCATCTCTTGGCAGGACAGCCCTGACCTGAGCACTCTGGCTCCCAGCAGATTTCCCCAGCCTCGCCAAGTGTTTGCAAAAATACCCAGTGATTTATTCTTGACAGCTCAGCTGGACAGAGAAAACACCACATTGTTCTTTACATCTATTCTTAATTTTGTTGTTTTTCCTTATAACAGAAGTTGCCAATAATAATACAGCAGGAACAGCTCCTGGCCCCAAACTTGACAGTTTTCTACCCTTTTTTGTGGCAAGTGCCAGCCTGGTTTCTTGCCAGCCCAGTGTCTGCTGACAGTGTCCAGCAGCAACGCGGGCGGGATTAGCGATAGTGTGGGCGAGCCATGCTCCCTCAGCCCCGGATTGCGATGGAAATGGTGGGTGACATTCAGCCCTTTGCTGCCACTTACAGTCACTGGGAGGTGACAGCTGACGCCCCCCCCCACCTCAAATAGCTGGCCATGGAAATACGACCAGATGAAACGGAAAACCAACAGAGACAGACAAGGGAGGGAGCGCCGACTACGCCCCTGCAAGACCAGACCTGGGAAAAGCCTCACTGTGATGGGCAGAGGAGAAACCAGGAATATTTACTTAGTCCTGGCAAGGTGGGGTGTGTGGTGTTACGGTTTCCTTGTCTGCACTGGGAGTGGGGCTGGCAAGAGAGCGGAGCTCTGAGTCCCACCCCACAGACCTTGCTAGGATAAGCATGCTGTTTGCCTGGGAGGGGGAAATACATCAGTGTCTTAAAATGTGACCTTCCAGGTTATTCACTATGTAAATATATGCTCTTAACTAATCAAAGCTGTAAAAGTCAGTTGACGTCTTCCTTGTGTCCCTGCCTGCCTCCTCTCAGAGCTCCACAAGGTCTGCAGCCACAAACATGATGAAAAATGTGCTTATTCAGCTGAGACCCTGGGAGCACTGGGGACCGGGAGACAGCCCAGGACTGACAGATACAGAGCACGATGGAGAAAGCAGGATTATTGCCTGGGGTGAGGCTGGCATTGCCCAAATCAGGACAGGGAAAGTCCAGCAATGCTCCCACTAGCTGGAATGCTGCAGGACCTGGACATGATGCCTCCATTGCTGGACAAAGAAAAGCTGCTTCCCTGTGACTGTTGGAGACTGGGAATCCTGTTCACTGTCAGCCCCTTTCCCAAGCATCCCTGCCTCCCACCTGCCCTTCCCAGGGGTGGCCATGGGGCTTAACCACCATTTCCATGTTTCCAGGGAAGAGGCAAGAGACCTGACCCCAGCATCCCAGCACTGGGATAGCCGAGCCCTCCTCCCCCTGCAAGCCCTGGGCTCTCCTTCCCTGCCGCCTCCTGCCGCGGCCTGGCACACAAACCCAGCTGTGAAACAGCTAAATACTGGGAATCTGGGTGGCTGCCAGGGACTTTGATCCCCAGCCACGAAAACCTCCTCCACGAGCTGCCTTCTCTTGTGAAATAACCTCCTGGAGAGGCTGAGCTGGCGTGTGCTGCCCCTGAGACCTTTGCAGCCCCAAAAAGGGGTTTGTCTGGTCCACAGCCTCACCCTGCAGTGATGCAGTTCCAGTGCCAGTGCCTGTGCCAGTGGTGGAGCTGGGCAGATGTGTATGGCATCAAATACATTTACCCTGGACTGCTCCCAAGCACTGCTGCACTTCTCCTGGTACATCTGCACATTCCAGCCCTAGCAAGGCCAGCTGAAAATCTTCCCAGCTGGGAAACCCCAGGCAGAGGTGGGGTTTGTGCCTGCTCTGGCACACAGCCCATTCTGCCAGAGGTGCCCAGCGGGGCACAACAGGCAGCACTGTGGGGCACTGGGATCCTGATCCTGCCTGCAGCAGGGCTGACGGTGCAGCACTGCAGGCTGGGTGGCTGGTACAGAGTTATCAGAGGTGGATGATAGTGACTGCCTTAAAATTTTTTTTAACGTTTTTAAAATTTTTATTTTTATTTTTTTTCTTCCCAGGGGTGGTCAGCAGCCACAGCCCACCCTGGCCCATGGTGGGCAATGCTGAGCATCTGGGTACAAACCTTGAGCTGTGCTGGACATGCAACCTCAGCCTGGCTGGGTGTGACAGGGCCACAGGTGCCCTCTGCTAAAGGGCTCACTGAGCCACTGATGAACAATTTCTTTTTCCCGTTTTTGCTGTCTCTATTCCAATGCCAGCATCATCCAGCATGCTGGTGGAGAGGGGCCTTTTACATTGTTTAAAGGCAAGCATGGGAAATAGGGGGATTTTTAGTGAATGCCAGACTGCAGCTTGATCAAACTGAGGCAAAACAGGGTCTGCACAAATAGGAATGTTTAAAAAGATGGCAGAAGAACATCTGGGGCTTCTCATACCAGAAAGCCTCCTATGCAGCAAATAAACCCTATCCCATGGTCCAAAATGCTGCCAGATGCTGATGGTCTCCCCTGAGCTGCTGCTGCAAACATCCCAGACTGCCAGGTGGACACTGGCCATGTGGTCACAGCCAGCCCTGCTGTGAGCTGCTTTTATTTCACTATTCTGTAGTTAAACCCAGATTTTCCCTGTTCTTGCTTATCACTTTTATGAGCATTTCTGCTGCTTTATTTCTAACCACAGCCTTATCTCTCACATCCATGGACACAACGTGTCCGTGAGAAACCTCTGTTTTTCGGACTGTGCCTCAATCTGCCACCATGTCCTGACCATCCCTTGGCTCTGAGAAGGTCAGGCTATCAGCCTTTAACATCACTCCAGTGTCACCCAGCTGTGTCTCCCCAAGCCCAGCAATAACTTGGAGTGTTTTCCTGCTCTGCCAAGTAACCTGAGTGACTCCCAGCGCCCTCCTCCTGGTCTCCCTGCAGTTGGACCCAGCACACACACCCTTGGTCACACATGGATTTATGATTTTGCAGTCCTCAGCTGACACCCTCCAGGTCAAGTGCTTCACCTGCAGCACCCTCCTGGGTCTCCCGGTGTTTCAGGAGCCTCTGGCTGCTGCAGCTCCTGGAGCTGTCTGGGACCAAGGGCAACTCAGTGCATTGGTGCTGAGCAGTGCAGATCATTGCAGTGCTGGGGCTGCTGCTGCCAGCCCCTGTGGTGCAGCCATGGCTCAGCAGCGTGGGAGAATTTCCTTTCTTTATGAGCCAGAGTGCTGTACTTTCCTGCACCCCCCACGAGGTTCCCATGGATCGGGGTGAAATCAGGGTTTGGCTCCATGTCAGCCCTCGCACAGTGCCTGGGAGTGAGACAGGCCCGGTTCTGGTCCCAGCGGAGGGGATGGAGGCAGCAGCAGCAGTGCCAGTTCACCCTCCTGCCAGACCAACCAGGGCCACAGCACCTGGCAGCTCCACAGAGCTGGGCATGGACATGGCACCCAATACTTTCTCCAGAGAATGGAACTTTTTTTAACCTCTCAAAATTAAAAAAAAAAAAAAAAAAATCCTAACCCCAAACAGTTTTTTAAGGAAAACAAAAGATTAGAAATACTGTAAGTAGTGGAGACAAAACACCAAAAATAGCATCCCAAGTTTCCTCCGCGCACTCTCCCTGCAGGCAGCCTGCACTATATTTGTCTTCACTTGCCATTTCTGCTGCAATCAATTTGCAATTGCTGCTGGCGAGGAACCCATCTATTAAAAGCTCGGCTGAGATGTGTGGTGAAGATGTCTCCAATAAAAAAATCTGGCCATTCATTAAAAAAAAAAAAACAGAACAGTGTCCTTCTCTGCAGACCTTCCTGTTCCCAACAAAATCCACTAAAACCAACCCTGGCTGTGTTGTCTGGGCTTGGGAGCAGCTGTGGAAGCCCAGTGTGGGTTTCCTTCCATGTAGGGAGGGATTTGCTCTGCAGCTGCTCCAAGGCTTGGAAGCACTTGGTGTTTGCTGCCTGTTGTGCCTTATCTCCGCAATTTGCTGCAGGCCACCCTGGGGAAGCAGATTCCTCCCGGGTCAATTGCTTTTATCACAAAAACAAATGTTTTCTATCATCCCTTTCATCCCGGGATGAAAGTGCAGTGAGGAATCACACGCCTTCCCTCGCTGCCTTGGTGGGCCGTGCTGCCGGGCGCTCCTCTCCCCCCACAGAAATGTGGAAGGAGGAACAGGGAAGGCAAACAGGAGCCTGGAGTGATTCCTGCCTTTGCCTAAAAAAAATAACCCCACAGGACTCCCTGGGGACACACGGCTCTGCCCCCAGGTTCCTGCCCCAAAAGCATCACGGCCAGTGCTGACACCCAACTGGTTTCCCCCAGAGCCAGGCACTGGCTGGGGGTCCATCTGACCCCCTCCACTTGTGAAGGGGACATTGAGGGAGGCAGGAGGGCTGCTTGAGGAGGCCAAAGGCTCCGAGCCCGAGTAGCCAAACACAACAGTGGCTGCATGGAGATACAATTGCTGCCTATAAATAGCACTGGGAAGCAAACATTAGGGAGGCAAAAAAGCTATTCAGGCTAAAGGACAATGCTGGCACTAAAGCAAATAGATATAATTAGCCATTAATAAATGAAGGCCAAAGATTAGGGAAAGTATCTAATATCAAAGAAGTGAGAGCTGGGAAGGCTTTCCAGGGGAAGGGCAGAGGAGACCTTGACCAGCGTTTAAAACAGGCTGTGGCTATTTTTTAAAAGCCATTAAATTATGAGCTGTCAAACTCAGCCTGCTGTGATTGCTGATGAGCCTTTTTTTCTGTATAAAAGGGAAGATTTGGCCTCTTTGTGATGTCAGGAATGGTAGAGGGACCTAGGAAACTGCCTTGATCCCCACGCCGCTTCCTCCTCTCTTGGGCAGATTGATCAATCCCAGCCCCTCCTGGAGCCCTCTGTGCCTTCTCTGCCCCTCACAATCCAGTAAAGTCCGACAGCCCTTCTTCAAACCAGCCTGGAGAGATGCTTTAATCCCTGAAAGCTCCACAGCAATGCTGAAGGGGGCAGGTGCTGGCCTGTGCCATGGGCTTGCCCCAGCCTGGGGATGTGGGGCTGGGGAGGGTTTTTCTCACCACTACTGAGGCATCGTGCTGGTGGCAGCAGCAGCTCCTGCCAGCATGTGCTGCAGTGGCCAGCACAGGGCTGCCATGACTGATGAGACAGGTGGATGCAGGGACTGGTGCCTGTGGGACACCTGCCCTGTGCCCCCACCAGCCGTTCACACTGGCCCCCGTGCCACAAGTCCTGTCCCTGCACTGTTCCCCTGGAAAACTCCAGACTGGACACCCGCAGGGTGCCTCCATGGGAGCTCCAACATTCCTCGCCATTGCGGCAGAGCCATAGTTAGGACGTTCAGGGGTTGCTCTTTGTTGCCCAGCACAAACCTGAGGAAGACTCAGCTCACCAGTGATGAGTGAGGGCCCCTGTAACCTGAGACAGCCACTGCCAGCTGCTGCCATGGCTTTGCTTTACTTGCAACCAGGGCAACTGCAGGAGTCGTTTTCCCTTGAAGCCTTTGTAGGGAATCAGGTGCCTTTTCGGGAATACACATTTTAGGCAAGGAGCCATTATTGGTTGAGTGCAAATTGTATTGTCTTTGCTGTATGAGCAGCGGGGTGATACAGTTGTGACTTGGCTGGCCTTGACACACACTTTGACTTCACCGACTCCTGCAGCAGCATCGTGCGCTGTCCCTCGTGGGGCTGCCACGGAGCCCGATCCTACGGTGTTCTGTGTGGAGCAGCTCCAGCCGTGTCCGTGCTGTGGGCAAGAACGGAGGGGCTGCTCCTGCCCTGGAGCTCACCCAGCTACCGTGCTGGGCCGGGTGCAGGCAGCAGCGCAGGGAGCAGCCAGTGCCTGTGTGTCTGTACGGGTACGGTGGTGACAGAGATGGCTCCTCCTCGGTTGCTATTTCCAGAGGATGAAGTCACCGGGCTGCAGTGCCTGAGCTCCCTGGAGGCTGAGTCAGTGCCGGCCCTGCCGAGGCTCCGTGCGCAGCCGCCCCTCCACAGCAGCCCCTCATGGTCGGTGCCTCAGGGCTTCAGGCTTTGAAGCAAAATGGCGTCAGGCCACCAGCCCCACACGGCTTCACCCCTGGCCTCAGCTCTCCCGCCATCGGCCCCCCTCCACCAGCTCTGTCCCAAACAGCTGCGTGCGCCTTCAGTGGGAACGTCCTCCCGGAGCCATGGCTCTGGCCCCTTCCCCACAGTCCCAGCACAGGCTGGTTAAATCCTCCACAAGGCTGGGATAACAAATACACTCCCCAAAGAAAGAGAGGAAGTGAGAGCTCCCCGGCCGGGCCCGGCGCTGCCGCGTCTTCCTGTGCAGTCTAAGGGCGTTTGTTTGCCGCCTCCAAAGCAAACAGTGTGTGGAAACTTGGGGGGTGTTTTGGCAAATCCCCTCCTCTTGCTTATAAAAGATGCTTCCTATGCCAGGTTTCCGACATCCTGTTCCTTCCAAACGTTGCTGGCGATGGGTGGCAGGGGGATCCCAGAAATATTTGATACTTAGAACCCAGAGGTTTATCCGGCAGCTGCTTCCTCCACCTTGCACGGTGGCCATGGCCATGTCTGTGACTACCAACAGCCGAGGGGACTCACAGCCCATGCTGGGCTCAGCTGTTTCTTGAAGGGGGCTGGAGGGAAAAGCAGGATTTTCTTGGAGCCCTTCAAACACAGTTTGACTTCTCACAGTTCGTGGCCCCATGTGAGATGGGTACCACCATGATCAAACATGGGATGCTGAAGCAGAGCAACTGGTAGCCTGAACTCCTGGGCTGCAGCCATTCAAACCAGCAGGAAACAGGCAAAATTAAACTGAACAATAGTATTTTTGGCTTTTTCTCTTGGTAAATATGGTAACAGAGTTGCAGCTACATGGCTTGAAAAACCGTTTAATCTGCACTGTTTCCCACACAGACAATACTTTGCTCCTTGAGGGGCCAGGCTGAATTCATGCCAGAAAAAGCAGAGGTGAAGAGCTGAGTCCCCCATAAGCCCCCTCTTTGTGTATGGAAACAATTGGCCCTGGCTGCCAGCCCCACCACACACCACTGCCTTCTCAAGGGTGTTTTGTGCTTTTGCTCTCTGCAATGGTGCCAGATCTCAGGAAACAATGAATTCACTGGTCACCCCGTGCCTTTCAGCAGAGCAACTCAGGTATGGAGCAGTGCAAAGTACGAGAGGGCTGGTGTTATTCTAGTCAAGGCCAAACAAAAGCTTCTTCAGCCCCTGGTTAAAATCCTACTTTTTCTCTCTAAGCACATTTACTGGAAAAGTGTGAAAGAACGTAAAAATGTGCTTACAAACAGCACAATGGTTCCCAGGAGTGAGTTCCTGTAGTAAGGCTGCACAGTTTCTGCTGATCCCTCTGGCCATAGCAGGAGCTGGTCGGGTATTCCCTTAACATACCATCTTTGCTGGAGAACCAAGTGATAAAAGGGGGAAAAAAGGTTTCAGTACAGCCTCCTTCTTGCCCTTTCCTGGCTCAGACAGTAGAAACTGCAAGTCACCCTGTGAAGAGCCAGGTTTTGGAAAAATGAGGGCTATAGCACACTGGCTCGCTCTCTGTGCCACTGCCATCTTTCAGAGAAGAGCTTGTGTCACGCTGGCCCTGTGGATTCCAATGACCAGAAGGGAAGGTGAAATTAAAAGGAAATTGACTTGAATACACAGAATTGTAAGTGTGGGAGAGAGCAGAGGCGGGGCTCTGCAGGACAAAACTCCACTGTAGGGTCTGGCTGTGGTGGAACAGTGACAGTGTTGGCCCTGCAGAGCTCTTGCGAAGCCCAGTCTGGCTGCTGACTCAGCACTGGGCACTGGCCAAACCCCTGGGCCAGTGCAGGACCCTGGGCATGGGCCAGAGCCAGCGTCCCCCAGCCTGGGAGCACCAGCAGGGCAGAGAGCTGGATCCAGGTCCAGAGGTGAACCATGGCTGGAGAGCTTCACCCCTGCTTGGAGCAAAACTGAAAGGGTCACGCTCAGCCCTTCCTAGAAGCCAGGAAATTGTTCATGCTTTTGTCTCCGATGTTATGGTGAGAAATGGTGAGGAAAGGGGTGCAAAGACAGTGCTTGGAAGGGCAGCAGTCCCCCTGCACTGTGCACAGCAGTGGTCCTTCAGGGACTGCAGTGAGCTCTGCCAAAAAGCTGGAACAGAAAGGGAAAGTGGGCAGTTATCTCTAGAGCCTGCTGCCACAACAGGAAAGTGCCCCTCAGATCAATCTGCAGCAAGGACTTGCTGAAATGGGAGCCCTTGCCACACCTCTGCTGCCTTCCTTGTAATCAAAAGCTCCTTTCTTTCATAATAGTCTCCATTTTAATCTAGTACAAAACCAGCATTTTATCCTTATGGATTCATAAAATTGCCTATCCCAGCTCTAGCAATGCTGTGAACTTGACTACTCAAAAGTGTGCTGAAGTATGAGTTAGGTAAAGGGGATCAATAACAACCTGTCACGAAAGGGCCAGCACAGGAGAAACAAGAGGTTCCAATAAGACAGAAGAAACTCAGCTTTAGGAAAGTACCATCAAATCCCCCGTTCCAGTAATCAAACATGTTATTTCAAACTTGGACGTCTGCAAAACAAACTCCCCCTATTCTACTTTCAAATTAGTTTAAACTTCCTATGATTTAGCAAAGATGTAATCATATCCGCAGAGATCCCAGAATTCCATATGGGCATCTTAAAAAGCAGGAATTAATCATTTCCTTGTACAACAATCAACTTTGCAATGCTGTGATCTTGGAAATAACAGTCAAACAGTCAAAGTCAAGCACTCGAAAGAAAATAACAGCATTTAATGCAAAATATTTTCCAAAAGTTTTTACAGCAATTTCCTATAAATGGAGTATTTTCTTAAAGAATGAAACCACCGATACAAATATATTGTTCCAAAGGGGATTACAAAACTTTCTCCTCAGCCGCACAGGAGGTAGGGAGGGCATTTCTCTTATCTGAAAACACCTAAGATGAGCTGAAAAGTGATATTCAGGATCTAGCCTGCTACGTCTAAGTGACGGTACCACACAGATGCTTTGGAATTAAAACTTCACAGGCTGATATATCTTTACCCCATAAGGCCTTTATTAAGATTCCTAATAATTTGTGGATATGTAATGGAAATATCTGGGATGCCTGTCAGCTGTATTATGTGGTTTTTCCTAATGATGGGAAGCCTGACTGCATGTTTTACCCTGCAAGGACCAGGCTTTAGGGATGGGTATTAAAAAAACAAACAAGAGAGTTGTTTCTATTCCTGCTCAGTTGCTCAAGGCTGTAGTTTCTGGGACCTGAGGGCAGGTGTGAACTGGTGCATCCTCGCACCTCTGGCTGTCCAGTGGCTCAGGGAAGGGCAGCCACTGGGAGGAGTAAGTGGTGCAGCTGCCCCAGGCACCCCATGCAGACTCACAGCTTCCCAGGCTGTTGGGAGGCTTTAACAGGTACAGAGAGGGCTCGTTTTGGAGTGAGTGAGACCCTTCAGAGACTGACAGCAGTGAGTCCAGACAGGATCCTGGCAAAGAGGATGGTCTTGTTGGGAAATTGGTCCTTGTTGAGAACCAGCAGGAGGCAGCTGGAAGGTAGGGGCAGGACAGGCTGGAGCCCCTCCACAGAGCTCTCCAGCAGCACAGGCACTTCCCAGCACATTAATTCATTCCCTGGCTTGGCACACTTGGCTGGTCTGGAAATGATTACCTGTAAAAGGAGCTCTTTCACCACTGTAGCTGTTCACTGCAGCAGTGTCCTGCAAAGCTGGGCTCTGCCTGGTCTGCTGCCAGGCACACAGAGAAGGCTCCAGCTGATCCCCAGGGAGCTGGGCTGCCTGCTCCCTGCTTTGCAAAACAACAACAAAACAGCCTTCGAGGAAGATGCAGTGGGGCAATGCGCTCTCTAGAAAACAAAGCCACATTAACCAGCCTCAACAAAGCAGCAGTCTTCTCTGCCAGTGGAAGGGCAGGCCGGTGCCTTCCCTCCCCAGGACAGACTGTCTTTTGGGCTCTCTGGGACCACGTGGGAGGCTCCTATTTGCGCTGTGCTGCCCCAGTGCTGGGCTCCCCATGCTGCTACCAGGAGCTGAAGTCCCCGAAGCCCGTGCTCTTCTTCTCTTTCTTCACAGCTGTGCTGGTTGAGGGCCCGTCATCCTCCACGCTGCGCTTCCTGCAGCCAGAATGAAAACAAGTCTCAGGGAGTCTTTACTGCCAGTGGGACCAGGGCAGCTTGGGTGCCTGTTCTGCCTCTTCTCTCCCAGCACCAGCTGTACTGGAGCCAGCCCATCCCTTGTCAACTAGACAGGAGTGCAAGCTCCATGCCAGCATGGGGACTGCAGGGGTTGGGGATAGGGGCCTTTGGCATGCCCAAAAAGAGGGAGAATGAGTCCATGGGGATGGTTTGGGCCAGGCTTTGAACACTCCCAGGAATGTGTTCAAAGCACAGTAAGTTCTCCAGGCCAGAGCTGAAGATTTAACAGCTGTACCTTTTTAGCATGGTCACGAAAACATGAGCCATGAGTTCTCTGCACACCTTCTCACCTGCACTTGTGGCAGAAAAAGAATTTATGGGGAATTAGGTATAAAGCAGCTGGGAGAGCTTTTCAGATCCTTTCCTGTTTCTTGAGCCCAGCCTGTTGCAGTTGCTGCTGCTATTATCAGTCTCTCTTGAGCAGAGCTTGCAACCCCAGGGAACGCTGTGCAGCCAGCTCACGTGCTGTGGTTTTATTGTCAGATATCAGTAGCTGATAGGGAGAACACAGAACCCTAAAGCTGCCAGAGCAGGCTGCAGTGACTGAAGGTCCTTTCTCTACTACCTGGTCTTTTCCACAGAGCCACAAACTGCTGGATTTCCTCTGTAAATAAGAGTGCAACGTGTCAGCAGTTTTAAGCTGTATGTATTTATGTATTTTAAGGGACAAGCAATATTCTGCAACTGAAAAATTTTACTGACACACTAAACTGACCTATCTGAGCTAACATATTTCTGTTCTCACACTTATGCCAATGCCTGTAAGTCACAGAGGCACACACAAGCTGATTGAATGGCTGCCCAGATCTGTGTATACATAAATACAGGCCTTTATGTAGCAGACAGACAACAGCATTTTTGCAAATGCTTTTAGAGAAGTCTGCTAAAAATCAAGTGGAAGGCATTTATTTTAATTTTTCCAAAACACATGCTAAGCTGCTGCTCAGACAGGATTCTGTGCTATCCTTAGGAAAGAAAGCAGTGCTGCCTATCCTGACAACGGTACAAAGGGTGTCTGGGAGAGGGTGCTTTAGGATAAGGCAGTCCAACCAGCCAGGTACCCTGGAGCTACCCAGCTGCCCTGTGCTCCCACAGCAAGCCTGGGAACCTGCTCCCCTTTCCAGCCATTTCAGCTGTGCTGGTACAGCTGTTTGTGTGGCTGAACAGGGAACCAGAGCAGCAAACTGACAGGGGCCTGGGGCAGCTACTTTGTGCAGGGCAGAAGTTGCTAAAAGAGAAACATCTGTGGGACCATGGCCTTCAGAAATAGCTGCAGAAAAGGAAGACGATAAAAGATGGTCTAGGAAGTGACACAGTACAGTTCCTCAAAGACTTCTGAGTTCTGGAAATGTATCTACAGTTCTGAAGTCAGCAAACACTTTTAAAGACCAACTTGGTCATGTTCAAGGGCTAAAAGAGAAGCTCAGTTAATGTGTGACCTTGAAAAACAACAGGAGTAAAGTAAACTCTTGACTGTTAGGACTACATGAGGGTGTCTTTGCTAGCCCAAACCAAACATCTGAGCAATGGCACTGGAGAGGGCCAGCATCCAGCAGGAAAGGCACCTAAAATATTCAGCAAAAATCAGATAGACAGAGAACTCACGCTGCAGCCATGTTGATGTATTTTCCAATCCCCTGCCGGTAAGTTTTAGGAGTCTGAACCTCTTTCTTTGGTGGGACTACCTCAGCCTTTATTTTGGCTGCTTCTTCTTCCTCCTGGAACTTCTCTCTTTCAGCAGCAACCTGTGGGAAGCAAAGGGTGCAATCTGTTGCAAGAGATAGTGCAGAATAAGGAGAAAATGTCTATGATTCTTTGAAGCTTTAAAGCACTCTAAACCAGCAATCAGCACTGCTGAGATTATAGGGCAGGCTTTATGAGACAGCCCTCAAGGGCCACTACAAACACGCTGTCTGCAGCCATTACAGCAAGACTCCTTTCTTCTCACCTGCAGCTACCCACAGCTACTGGGAGCATTTGAAAGGAAACCATCAGAAGTGTGATGGACTGGGAGCTGTGCTAGACTCAGTTTACAAGAGTAACTCTCCACTGAAAGAGCAACTGGGATCCTGGCAGAAAGACAATGTTGAATGGCAGCTGCTTAATCTTAGCTGGCAACCAGATGGGCCAGGAGGCTGCCCATGTGCAAAGAACAGGCATTAAGTGGCAAAGTTCTTTACAGAAGAGCTGTGGCCTTTCAAAAAAAGCCTCAACCAACCAACCAATCAACCTCACCTGTGCATCTGCCTCTTCATAGGGATCAACAAAAACAGTTGTTGTCTCAATTCTTATTTCCTCCTGGAAGCAGAAGAGAAGAACAGTAATTCCATCTGCTGATTAAGTTGTGCCATCTCCCCCTATTTTTGTTTCAAGAAGTGTCAGCAGAGTGATCAGCACTGCCATGTGAGGCCATTGCCCCCAGTGCTTCATGTGTACCTTGGGACGATCTGTTTTTGGGTCACTTTCCACGTTCTCCATAGCAGTCAGAGTCTCAAAGCCACCAACCACCCTAGAAGAGGAAGGTCATGTTATGCAGTTGTCACAACATACTCAAAATATTCCCACACCCTTACCTTAAATATATCTGATTTATGCCCATTACTCTAGCAGATTTTAAAATCATCATGTCTGGGGAGAGGGGAATCAGTAACTGTGTTAGGAAGACCTAAGATAATGCCATTCAGTGTGGAAGATAAAAATTTTTTCCTCAAATATGGGGTTTGAATTTAAAATTAAACAGAACATGGAAAAGTCAAACAAAGGCAAAGCAAAGCCCAAAACCTGGGAGCCACACAAACCAGCCAGATGAAGAACAAGTCTTTTCTTTTCCTTTGTTTTTAAACTGTATATGAAACCTAAGAGTGATATATCAGGAAGAGAATGGTAACTACAGCAGTACAGGCAGAGCTGTCTGCACTAACACCAGTAACACAGAAAGCACAGGATTCCTCCAGAAGAACATCATGACTGAGCTTGTGAGGGCACTGCAAAGGCAGCAGAACATCAAGTCACAGCCACAGGGTAAGGCCAGGACAGTTCTCAAAGCAGTTTTCACCTAGGAGGGCCTTAGATCCCTGGGTTCTCACTTTTCAAGTCAACATATCCAAACACTTGCTTGAAAATGTTTAAGGCTGAAGGCTTTCTGGACTGTTGCATGTTTATTTTCCAAAAAAGTGTGGAACAATGGGAACATTCTAGAAAAGCATATTTAGAAAGGATAAATGGGGAAACCCAGATAATTATAATCCTGTCATCCTGTCATCTGTCCCAACAAAATAATGGAATAGCGGAGACAGGACATGATTAAGAAAGAAAGGAAATAGGTAACAGCAATCAACAAGGTTTTGTGGAAAACAGTGTCTGTCAAACAACCTTCTATCTTTGAGACAACAGATGTGGTTAACAGGGATAACAGTGTCCATGGAACAGACTTCTGGAAGGCGGCAGATATTTTGATTGAGGAACCAGAATGATATAAAGTGAATACAGCACACATTAAATAAAAAATTGGTTGACAGGTGTCAAAATCTAATTTTAAACAGGAACCACTGAGTCAGTGTGTTTTCAGAGGGGTCCTGCTGGGAGCAGCTCTTGGTCCCAGGGTATTTAACACTTTTATGCACATCATCATCCACAATTAAATTTGAAAACAGCTATTCTTAGAAGAGCAGTAAATAAAGAGGAAGACAGGCTGTTGATGCCGAGTGATCTAAATCTATTACCAAAGCAGGCTGTAGCTGGACAATATCTGTTTTAATAGAGCCAAGCCACATGGCCAGGAACCAAAAATACAGCCCATATTAATGGCTATGGGACAATGAGAAGCAGCCGTAGTTCTCAAAAACACTGCTCCAGGAGCCAGGGGAGTTTGGGGCCAGGAGATCAGCAGCAAGGGCAGGAACAGGCCACTGAGGAGTCCAGGGCTGCCCATGGGACAGGGCTAGCTGAGAGCCAGCAATCCCCCAGCTTTCACAGGGGAAGAACTGTTTTGAAGCCTGATTGTTACTGGGACAACAGCACCAGCACGAGTAGGCTGCCAAGGGATGGGCAGATGAAATGGGGGAAAATCAAATTCAATGAAACTGGTGGGGAAAAAAGATACCAAACTGGTGGAATATGTGGAGCATTTTATCACCTAACTCTGCTTTCATATAAAAGAAATAAGCAGTGCCTCAACCAAAACACTCATGGTATCACAGTCATATTTATACATTTTATACACTCATACCAGGGTATTTCCATCTCAAAGGCATCTGTCAGTCCCGCCATGGCAGTGTCTGCCTGGCCAGCACCAGAAGAGGCCTCTGATGCTCACCTGCCATGGTCTCAGCTGATCCAATGGAGAAATACACCTTCTACACCACTCCCCAGTGCCCTCACTGCCACCCCATGGGCTGGGGCAGGCTGTAACCACAACCAGAAGGACAGACCCCATCACAGAGAAGGAACTGAGACAGAGAGGGTGTTCTCAGCACCTGCCCCAGCACAGCTGTGCTTGCTCATGTGTCAGTGCTGCTCCAAACTTTATTCCCCAAGGGCCTGCTGCTATTCTGTAATCAGGCTGTGACTTCTGGGTGCAATTAAAACCCATGGACGCAGGCTAGAACAGCCTCAGTCATTTGTGACTGGAGGGAGCAGACTGGGGGAGGCTGCACAGGGCTTGAAGACCCTGTATGAACTTTGGAAAGTTCGTAACAAAAATTCAATTTTAAAATCTCTCTTCAGGCCAGTATCAGACTCACTTATAATACTGGTGATTAACACCCAACCCAAGATATATTCACTGTATTTTAACTGCCCCAAAGGAAACTTCTGATTTAATATCAGAGGATTTTCTAGCCAACAGATCACTCATTATCTGATTGTGTGTTTTCATTTAATTAGGTTTCTAATAATTTGAGATGGCCAGATCAGCTGTGCACTGGCAATCTCATCTGAGTAATCCCCTAGCCCATAGCTAGACCTCCCACAATATTAGCCCTAATGCATTTTACTGATGGTTACCAGATCTTCAGTTGCTCCGCTAATCTAACTTTATTGGTAATATTTTGTCACTTGTACATTTTGAAAGGCTATGATAGACATGGCATTCACAGGTCATCAGTAAATGACCTAAAGAGTCTATTTTGACATGATTGTAAAGGGCTAAGGGGGAAGAAGACAAAGTTGTTATGCCTGCAGAGCATGTCATTCTCTTTTCTTCTTCACTCCTTGTCTCTCAAATGGAAAATTGCTTCCTTTTTTCTCCCTTGCACCCTCCAACATTTTGCACAGAGTCTCTCTGTGTATTACACTGTCAGCTCTCAATATATGTTTTTGTCTTTATAAGGACAGTGCTGCAACACTGATAAAAAATAAAAACTAATTTGAATACAAAGCACCAGCTCAGAGGCAAGAGCTCTGACCAGAGGGACAGGAAATAATAATCTATGAGTCACTTTTGTTCAGGGAGCTTTGGGAGCTCTGTCAGGGTCAGGCCTGGCTGAGGCTGGTATCTCACCACTAAAAATTAACATCCAAAAAGGATAAAATCTAATTCCAAACATCACCCATGCAGTAAAAATGGAACTACATGCTAACCTGGCAGTCAGAGCTGGATGCAAAAAAATTTGAATATTCTAAACTGTAAAGGCTTTTACCAGCTTTCCTCTGATCTGAGAGAGACAAGGTACATGCAGGCCCTTGAAATGTTACGTGTTTGTTATTGTCAAATCTCATGATGTTACATTGCATCACTAAAATCAGCTTGATGAGATATAATGTGTAAAAGACCATGCACTGGCATCCGTTACAGCAACTGCTCCTCACAGAATATGGAAACCAACATACCAGAGAAGTTTTTGGGATTCTTTGGCTGTCCAACAACACATATTTTGGGCCAAGAAAAAAGCCCATACAAATTATATGTAGAAAAGTCCATCAGATCGCTACATTAAAACAGTAAAAAAAGATCCTCTAAAGAGTGAGCCACTACTTAGTATTATTATAATATTCAAAGAAATCTGTACATAATTTTCAGTAGAAGCAAATGCAGACTGTAGAAATTCAGACGAACATCCCTTTATACTCTTCACACGTGCTAAACGCGTGACACAGACAGTGACCGTTCACACTGGGTTGGCTGGTCTCATGTAATGCCACTTGTGCCAAGTTGGGAGCCAGCAGGGAAGGGAAGGGAGAAGGGATAAACAAGATTAACCTTTTCCACTGCTTCTGGCTCGTATTCCTTTTATAAGGTGTCACACATGCTTTGTCCTAAATTGACCGAGGTTTAAGAAGACATTCAGGTGACATCCAACACTGAAAAGGGTGACACTTTCAAGACACCATTCACAATAGAACAACCAGTGAAACCAAGGATTTGCTGTGTGCTTCCAGTAGATGTCGAACAGAGAAATGATGATCTCAACTATATATTTAGCTCAGCATCCCTGAGATAGCCTGTATTTTTAGAGGAGCTTGATAAATGTTGCATTACATTTAAGCATGAGCGACAAGGCAGGTATATTTAGGGTATTTTTTTCTGTTGGCATAGGAATGAAAACAAAAATGTGCCCTTACTTGTGCAATTCTGTTTTCTTGAGAGCTGGGTAAGTTAGCACTGGAAATCTTTGCATTTCACATTTAGATGTGTTATTAAAATCTCACTTCCTGTTAAGGCTCCTTTATGTAAACTAGTAACCTTGCTTCATAACCACTGCCTATGCCTTTGCATGATGCAGAAGTGAAGTACCCGGAGCAGGCTTTAACCATTTGCAACATGCCGGTGAAGGTCTCACTGTACATTAGTTAGTGCTGCCCCCAAAGAAAAACTGCACCTCCCCTGCAGTCTCAGAGACATTCACACATGAACCTATTTCTCTTACTTTTGTTTGGAAGAATTATAGGAATTAAGCCTTATGCAATGCTGGGGATGGCAGTGGGCCAACATGATAGAGTTTCCTGGTCAGAAGATCATACAAGAACAATGTCTGGACTTCTTTTTTTCAAGAAAAGCTTTAAACTACAAACAGAAACCAGAAAGAAAAATTGCTCTTTTGTAAACACATTCTGCCCCGAAGGTTATTTTTATAAAAACATACATTTATATATACAGAGAGAACACATACGTGCACAAACACGTACACTAAGGACAAAATGTTTTCTATGCATACACCCAATCTGCAATGGAGTGAGCAATTCCAGTGTGCAACAAGGATGCAGCTGAAACATCTCCATCTCTCTGCTAGATAAGGGCTTAATCTAGCAGGCGAGACATGGTAATAAAAGGTGCTGAAAAACTAAAACAACTTGGAAAAAAGCTTATTGAAACTAGACTCAACAGATGAACCTGGCACGAAAGGACTTCCCTGCCTTGGCACAGGTCCCTCTTCAGAGATCATACAACTGTTTTGGAAACGACAGCAGCCCTCATGCAGCTCCAACAGCCCAGTGCTCATGTGCTGCAGGACACCAAAGCCCTGGCCTCCACAGGAAGGCCTGGCTCATTTTCCCACCTTGCTCTTTGCTCCTATCCTGGTGTCTGGGGAGCAGACTCTGCAGTGCAAAATTAGGTCACTCTCCCTACAAAGAATTAGCTCTTCTGCTGTCACACAATTTCTCTGATCTTCAAATGTACTAAAGCAGAAGAGCCATAAGAACATGAGTTTTCCAGTTTAGAAGCAACTGGGATTCACTGATTCAAATCATACAGGGAATGTGACAAGTGGAAACATACACTGTGTTATTTAACAGTACCTGGGTAGCTGAATAATGCCTGGTAATTGCTTTATGTTGCTAATTACTTTAGAGGATGAGAGTTACTTTCATTGCCCCAGTCTACAGAATTGCAGTAGAAAGCATTAAACAGGTTAAGGAATACTTAATACAGAGTGATACTGATCCAAGGCAAGAACTCTCTTCCACAAAAGCATCTGGCAAGGGGAGAAGGGGAAAAAAGAGAAGAATAAGCTGAGTGCATGTCAGCTACTGACTGATGCCTCCAATCTGACCAAGTCTGAGGTTTCCCTAACTACCTTGTTCATTATTTCTGGGAACAAGAGAGTTGAAGAATGAGCAGCAGAAACCTCAAGAGACAGTAAAAGTTATGCATGTAAGCAGATATGTGCAGCCTCATACAAATGAGAAAACTGTCCTTGACACACTCATCTCCTGTCTCGTTGCCACTTTCTTTTCTCAGCTCTTGACAAACACAAGTGATGCTCTAATAAACACACAGAACTGCTGCACAGATAATTTCCAGCTTTGCCACTCTGACCACAACACTTTTCTCTCTGCTCCCTTTATTGCCCTTCATTTTATCACATCACATACCTGCAACATGCCCTCATTTTCAAGCCCACCATGCTCTGCTTGTCTTAAATCTCACCCAAAATTCTGAAAGCATTTCTCTCCTTCTGTTTTACACATGCACTTTTTAATGTGTGCCTTTAGCTTTGGAACAGGTTGCCAAAAAATATCAATGAAGCAATTTCCTTTTTTCCTGGGGCTTTCTTTTCCCAAAGGTGGTGGAAGGTAGGTTGAAATGGGTCCCTGTCACAACTTCCCTGTATCTATATGCAATCTCTTTTCTACTTACACAGCTCTCAGGGACAGAGATTATGTTTCTATTTCTGCTTATGAAGGGCAAATGTACCAGGTCTCTGGTCCACAGGAGCTGTGAACCATTGCAACAGAAAACATAATAACAGCATGGATTGCATCTAAATTTCATAAAGCACACCAAGCAGGAACCTGAGCCTATCTGCTGTTTTGGCTGTAGTGTTCCTGTAGCTCCTGCAGGTCACAGCACAGCCGAGGCCCTGCTTGGAGCACGGGTAGGAGGGAGATCCCAGGCACAGCCCAGGGCAGCAGCAGGCAGAACCCTCCCCAGGCAGCAGCCCCCTGCAAATGTTTTTCATCCCCTCTGTGCAGAGCAAATGCATGTCAGTTGGTTTACATTATCTCAGTTTCTATATTAAACCTCTCCCCAGCAAGCTAAAAGCCCACAAAAGCCACCAGTTGGTTTTCGTGTTAATTACATCATTCTCTAAGTCAGAAGAAATAGTAATTACTAGAAATGGTAATTACTAATTTAATCTAGGCAGCTCTGTTGGAGCAGGAAATCCATGCAGCCTGGAACACACCTCCAAGGGAAGGCATTCTTCTCTCACTCTCTCTTTTTGCTCCCCAGCCATGCCAGATTATCTCCTTTCTTTTCAATACCTGCATCCTCATCACTGCCATGGTAGGCAGCACAACCATGATGAGCCCTTCCCTGTCCTCCAGCCACACCTTTCTCCTGAGACTTGAAAATTCCAGTGCCTAAGGCAGACACATGTCACCTCTTCACAGTCCCACTGCCCAGGTGTGGGCATTAATAGATTCTCCTATGTAAAAAAATGTGTTTCAAACCAGTGAGGACATGCATAAGGTGCATTTCCAGAGAAGGATCTTTTCAATGTTGCATCCTACACATGACCAAAGAAACAAAGAAAACAGTAGGGAATGGTTGCCTTTTCACTCTTTTTTTTGTTCTCTAAACTATGGAAAGCCTGCTGAAAAGTTCTATACAAATTACAAACAGGTCAAATTGTGCTCTCCAAGATAACTGTGTGACACTAACATGAACCAGAGTCACAGATGAGTAGCTGAGAGTACAGTTCAGATCCGAGTACTTAGGTTTTTATATTAACTGAAATAAGTAATCCTCAAATCTATATGAAAGTCACAACAGGCCAGTAAGCATCCAGTTAACAATACAAATAAACATTGATGGAAACAAAGAATCCTGATATCATGGGTTCATTCTGCTCTCAAGCCTAGATATTATTCCTAGATATGCTTCCCAGATATTATTGTGCTATAATCAGCTCAGATATAGTCACCAAATCCTGGAACCACCCAGGATCTAAAATAGCAAACTGAAGTTGGAATTTTACTAGAGGTACAATCTCTGGCATCTTCTGGCTTATCTGACTTTTAAAAACAATGCAGGTAAAAACAGCTGAAGGATTTTGATAACAAAATATAGATCTTAAGAGCTACACACACCAACCTTTTATTATTATATTTGTAGGTAAATTAAATTACTCAATAATTCCATTTGTAGATTAATACAGACTGACTGGGATACATATATTCCAGCATCTTCATTTTTACCTTCTTTGAATTGATCTTCATTTACATGCAAGACAGATCAGAGTAAAATTTCCCTGCTCTATGTTCATATGAAGATGTCACTCAGTTTTCATGCAGGAAGCCAAATATGATTCTAAACCAACACTTTTTATAAAGTTTTTCCATTGTATTTCAGCTAAAAATATAAGCAGCACCACTTCTTCACTCTGGCACCTAAGCTCAGATTTCAGTAGCAGCAAAGACAGTTCACAAATTAAGACAGTCATTGCAAACTGCAAAAATCTCTGCTGTATACACTTAACCAGATTTACCTGGAAGTAATTCCTCTCTAAAGGGCAACATACAGTGTGAAACATCATCTGAGCTATTTTGCTCACAAGGTACTTGAGACACTCAGCACAGTGCAAAGGCTTTGGGGAGCACACTCCCTGCACCACAGAAAGCTCAGCTTCTCTCCAAATTCTGTCCTGGTGAATTCTGGTAAAACTAGAGTGCACTGGGGAAACACAGCAAAGACACTGGAGGACTACACAGGATGCTCACTGAGGCCAGGCTGCATCCAGAACTGAAGAACAGGCACATTTTCAGCTGAGCTGTCCTAACACAGACATAATTTGATGAGCTGGCCAGCTCAGGTTAACAGCATTACTGTAGGGGATTTGAAAGGGTTTTTGCAAGGTGGACTCAAAGTGTAGCTTAAGTGAAATAGTCCTAAGATCTGGATAAGGTAAGTCCTCCAAGAATATACCAATTCTCAGCTTTTAGTATTAGAATTTGCTGTATTATCTCCTTTCACTAAAGGACAAGGGAACTTTGAATTTTTCTAGGACAAACCTAAAGAAAAAAATACATTTCCAAGAGTGCATTTATTGAAGAATCAGTATTGGAACTAACAGCACTAAAATAAAGTGCTATTAAAATGAAGCAGTTTCTGCCTCAAGAACTTGCAGGCAGGGAAGATGGATTAAATATATCACTTTCACTGTACAGCACAATTGCATGACATTCAATCAAAGTAAACAGCACATGGTTTTATTTTCCATTGCCAACTTCCAAATGAATAAAACTACAAAAAGAATAAAACCCCAAAACTACAAGTAAAAAAGATTGTAAGATTCTCAGGAACTACCAATGCAGCAGGCTAGTAGCATTTCCCCCTCCTGCCCTGCACGATGGGTGTTTGAGAACAACTCTGCTTGACTTGCTAAATACCAAGTACCTGCAGCACAGGAAGCAAAGAACAAACCATAACAAAGACTTTGTACCTTCTTCTGCAATAAATACCTTAATCTTTATCATGTGAAGACTTCACTGGAAAAGACTTTCAGAAGAGACTTCTTTATAAGGAATGAAGTTCTCTCACTGTCTGGGCATTGGTAGTATCTTTATATATGTGTGCATAAGCATGTATGTATGTACACACACACATGCACATAAATATACAGATTTCATACCAGTGATAATTGTCAGGAGTAAACCAAAAGAATAATAAAATAAAAAAGAATAAGAAGGGCCAAAAGACCTCATCTATGCAGAAGGTCTATGCCATGATGAAGAGTAGTCCTGTCATGACTAATTTTTCAGTTGATGGCTCATAAGAGGATGAAAGCAGTATTGAAGAGCTAATCTCTTGTGTCCCAGCAATTAACATGCACAAATATTAACATGGTTCATTACATGATGATGATTACTTTGTTCATGACTCCTGGAGGGCCACCCACAGAAGGGAAATGAGGCAACTTACAGTGATGGAAGGAGGAAAACAAGGCAGGGTCTGCTGACTGGCACTGGTGCAATGTTGCCCACCTACTGATGACCAGGAGAACTGGATTGTGAGCTAGGATTTTGCTCCAGTTCAATTACAAGAGTCACTAGATTCTTCTCTTTATGCTTCAGACATACAGGGGAGAACGTCTGCTATGCTGCTGCCCAAAATATCCTTCACTTACCTTCCAAAAACTGTATGCTTCTTGTCCAGATATGCACAAGAGCGGAATGTGATGAAGCTAGGAAGAATAAAGACATAACAGTTACCACATTGTCCCACTGACCCTCAACAACAGCCAGTAATGCTTAAAAACACAAAGTGTCTGCAAAAGCTTTCGGAGAGAAGCCAAGCCCCTCTGCCTCTCTGGAAGGCCTGTGGACCAAATGTCCTTTAACTCCTCAGTTTTGTGAGTTCCACCCTGGATTCCTGCAGTTTTGACTTCTCACTTTTCACCGTACTCACATTCTTAAACAGTACTCCAAGAGGGGGACCTTGCAGCAAGTTCAAAATTAATCTGAGCATCTGCCTCCTTGCCATGCAGGCCCTGGGAAGCTCATGCAGGGCTGGCAGACGTGATCCTGCTTGGGAAGAACATTTCTTGTGCACGATAGGCAGCTTGTATCCAGCAAACAAAGTTACATGACACAACAGTCTCTGCCAGTGTAAACTTCTATTTTCTGGATATTTACTTTTTGCATTTCTCTTCCCTTAAACTGGCCTGTTGGTGATCCATTTCTCCTCTGGACAGAGCACACTCGTGCTTCAGATCCCAGAAGAATACTTCCAAGTGTCAAAAGTAACTAACTGGGCTTTTAATTTTGAGGGCTGTACTTTTAAACTTAAACACGGGAACTAAAACACTAATCCAAAGCAACCTTTACTACTAAAGCTTTTCTCTAAAGCTTGATGCTCTTTGGAAGTCTTGGACTACAAATGTATGAGACAAAGGTTTCCACACTGGTCTGCAGACCACAATGGCCTGTCTTGGCTGGACATGCAGTGCTGGCTCTCCTCCCTGTTTCCATCTGTTACACTACATAGGAGACAGCTAAAAATATATAAGCATTCCAAAAGCACTTTTCCATATAAGCAACTGCCTCAGGAAGTTATATGATTTGAAATAGGAGCAGCTGCAATGTGCCAGACAGTCTGCTAAGATGTAGCTTGCCCTAGGAAAGCATTGGGATGCTGTGCAGATTGCAAACTCCTACATAGGGTACCACTTTATTCCTGGATGTCCAGTACTTAAGATCAACACATGGTCAGTTATGTAGCACTGTGATAAAAAACCCCTGAGAAGTAGCAAATATACAGGGAAAGCTTCTCATCTGTCACTGCAGTCAAAATAAAATTAAGGACAACAGAATTAACATAACTCAGGATGGTCCCAGAAAAGTCCTGAGCATTATTCAAACATCACCTTGCAGAGGGGACCCAGCTCCCTCTGCCCTGCATTGCCTGTAACCTATGGGGAGAGCTATTCACAGAGTTCCTAAGGCTAGAGCAGTTGCTAGATGTGTCTAAGTGCCGCCTAGGAGCCTTTACAAATATGGGCAGCTGGACTCTCTTAAGGACTTACATATAAAGGAATTTTGTATTTAATTTGCAAATTTTAGGAGAACATACAATCACATTTACAGCAGCAGATGATGTGACTCAAAATGGCACATCACTTATGGTCTCTGTAACTTCTGTTATTAGAATCCCCTTTTTAAAACAAAAAAAAAAAAAAAAAAGAGGAAAGAAGTCTCTACTCTCCCCTAATTTAGCATGTGAGAGCTGGCAGTAACATTCAAATCCAAAATAAGTTGTATAGCAACTTGATCCAGCAAACTGCCCCACACGTGCTTAGGCTTAAGATTGCGAGTAAGCCTAAGAATGTGGGGCCCTGAGACAAGCACTTGTGTTTAATTAAAGCAAAGCACACTGCTGCAGAGTTTACAAGCCATCATAACACAGCATCATGAACACCAAGACCCCATCCCTCCCTCCCTCCTCAGTGCCAAGACATGGTACTGCACACACACACACTCTCTTACCCTTTCCTGGGGCTCCCAATAAAAGAACAACATTTTTATATTCCAGTACTTACAGAGCAACCAATAAATAGTTGGCTCAAAGTGACACAGAACATTTTTAAAGGACTGCAGGCAAACACCCATATTAATGTTACACATGAACAAGGCCATTATAACTTCAGTATCTTTAAATTTTTCCTCATTTTAGTCCTCATTCTGCTTTTGTACATTGGAAAACAAGTTATTCTCAATCCCAGATTGTACACTCTGCCACGTCTAGGTCTACACATTTCAACAGAGCAGAACTGTTCCCATTTATTTAAAATCAGGTGACTAAAAAGAAGTAATATTCCCATAGAGTTTATGTTTCATTTCATTCCGTCAAAAAGCTCAATATGGGGCTAAATTTAAACAGACTGAAGAGATGTGATGAATGATCTTATAGGGGTTACACTGGGGAGGGACACTGACAAAAACCAACAAAAACTTCAAATCATAACAACCAAAAAGACAAATTATTGCTGATACAATAAACCTACAGGTTTTCTTGCTGTGCTTCACTTTGCTCTTAGATTGGCTAAGAGCAGCTGCAGCCCTGATTGCAACATGCAGCACTTGACAGAACATTTCACTTGACTGAACTTTAAAGAGTAGCTCATAAAATGTCATTTTTCTTCTTAACAGGGTGAGACACAATGTCCAGAGGGAAACAGTAAAGCACAAAAAAGCAAGTGACTACTTACAACTGTGATTTGTTTGTGTTGGGTCCCGAATTTGCCATGCTAAGAACACCACGTCCTGTGTGGGACAAATTTGGCTTGAATTCATCTTTGAAAGGTTTTCCCCAGTAAGATTCTCCTCCTTAACAGAGAAAAAAATGAGAGAAGAATAATGTTTGTTTTCATTAGTTTCCCACTGTGTTTTGTAGCAGGCACTGACATTAAATTCAAGGTTTCCAGCACTTCCAGTCCCAATGTGTTAATACATTGTTACCTCACCCCTATCAATAGGCCAGTATTTGAGCATGACCTTGAAATCTGATGTTTGCAACTGGCAACACATTTCTGTGCCCTCACACCATCAGCTGCAACAGACCACACTTCATCAACAGCTTCATGTATCCTGTGCTGAAGAACAGGCAAGGATTTAATTTTTTACTGCTGGTCCACCATAATTTTTCTCTTTTGAGACATTAAGTCTTTAAAACTGGCTTAATGGCAAAACAGAGCAAAGAGTTACCAGTTTAATTGCACTCTGGATATAGCACTGTTTTCAGAAATAAAATATCAGGGAGATGAAACACATTCATAGAATCAACTAAGAATAGGAGCTATAAGCTCAAATGCTTAATTCTGGACTAAACAATGAAGAATGACAATATATGGTGCCCCAAAATAAAAGGCAAAAATCAGACATTTGGACTAGATACCTGGATGATGTAAACACTTAAATGTGAAGGTAAAAGGATGACAAAAATTGCACGAACCCCAGCCCCAGCCCTCCAAAACTGATTTCTTTTCTGCAACTGGACAGAGAGAGGGTCCGTGAGAGCTCTCCTCCTGGCTGTCATTTTTACATTATTTATGATAGATCTGACATTTTCATTTGCACTTTCCTCCAGGATCATTCTTAATAAGAAAAATGAAGGCTGAGATGAGTCATAGTTTTACAGTCAAATCCATAATCTTGTTTGACAAACCATGAAAAAATATTTCACCTTAGGACAGTATTAAAAATAAAACAAACAAAAGTATCCAAACAGGCAGCAAGACTTGTCCATCTGCAGAACTGGCTCAAGAGCCCTTCAGAGTAAGTATATCACTGGAGAAGCAGGAGGTCAGGGAGGGATCTGTGGTGCTCCACAGCCATGTGCACACATAGCACAGAAAGCAATTTGATGATATGGCTGCACATACAAGCAGCAAATAAAACCAAGGAATGAATCAGGCTCCTACTGAAAACCTTACCCAAAAAAATCACAAGAGTGCATTAAATGAGGAAAGAGTTCCAGACAATACTGTGAAAACAAAGCATCACATGTAGACAGCTGCAACTGCAACTAAGTGAGAAATTCTGGAAGAAGCTGACCCACTTAAAAACCCAATTAATCATATTCAAAAGACCTATTAATAGACTTGAGTGTTGCCTGCTCTGCAGTTTGACAAGAGGTGGCAAAAGTGGACAAACCCTGTAGGGATTTTCTGTACAGGAGTACAGCAGTGGTTACTTCAGCAATCTCTGGCTACTGAATGTTTTAAGATCAGCTAAATTACATCAGCTTGATCCCAAATGCCAATCTTTTCCAGCAGTGGGTGACAGGGATATGGTACAGTTGCAGCCAGCTCTAGAGGAGCTTGTGCTGTCTGAAGTTTTCAGAGGATACAGAACATGAGCCCAGTCTGCTGAGATGGGACACAGCAGCAAGTGGCCAAACCATGAGTCTGCTACACCCTTCATGTGCTTCCAGCTGATGCTGGAATTACAGTCAAGCTGCTGAAAGAGAGTGGAATCAAGCCTGAAGCCTTCACTGGTCAGAAAAATAATTCAAAAGG
Organism: Corvus kubaryi; assembly: GCF_017639235.1. Taxonomy (NCBI): domain Eukaryota; kingdom Metazoa; phylum Chordata; class Aves; order Passeriformes; family Corvidae; genus Corvus; species Corvus kubaryi. Next base: position 747,351 of record NW_024581124.1, read on the forward strand.
AAAGAGAAAAATTGTGAATGACAGAGAGACTCTCTCTTTCTGGCACAACAAACAACCAGACCCAAGACCTTGCAGACAGGAGCAATGAGCCATGATCTTTAGGTTTTGGAATATCTATTTTTGTATGATTTCATTTCGGATCATGCACTGCAGGTCAGAATTAATCTCATATGTATGAAAGCTAAGTTTGGCTCATTCTGATTCTCTGGAAAGACGCGCTAATATTTTAGCAGATAGTTACAGCCCCTGCTCTGTCTGCCATACAGCTGTTTCCAAGGCTAATTCTGTCTGCCTGGGAGCTGCAGCAGGAACAGGGAATGGCCTGTGCAGCATTTGCCTAAAAGGCCAGACGTCCTGTGAAGGACATAACTGAGGTGTCTGTGGAGACCCAGCAGCACAGACTGGCAAAGGGCGCTAGAGACGCTGCAAAGGCACTCAGACAGCAGAGCAGGCACGGCTTGGGGGTTTTTGTTGTTGTTTTGGTTTGGGTTTTTTTAATAATTTAAGGGAATACTTTTTTTCTTTTTTCAAGGAAAACCCCAAAGTACTTTCCTTAAATTAAAAATAGCCTGAATGTGCTTTTTGTCAAACTCCTGCTAACCTCTGGAATTATTCCAGGCTTCAAGTATCTGCTTGAAGCAGGACTAGAAAGAACAAGTCAGAAGATGGCAAGTTACATCTATACATTTTTTTAATTACTGAAACCCAGCATGACTTTCTCTGTGAAGATTAAGTACACACCCCTCATCCGTCTAGGGCCATGGCAGCGCAGTGCCTAATGCTCAGCTGGAACAGGGATTTTACATTTTTACATTTTACTATCTACATTAGAGTTCAATGTAAACTTGGGAAAACCACTCACAGGTTCCAAACCTACTAATAATTATGAGGTGTTTGTAAGTACCTAGAAGATTTTACTGTGTTTATTCTCAACACAGGTGGGAGGTGTGGATGTACATTTTCTGAAAGCAGAATGGATGCAGACAGAAGAGGTGGGAGCACGGCAGTGTCTGGCTCCAGTCTTTTCACATTTCACTCCCTGTATGTGCCATAAAGAGAGGAGGCTCTTCCTTATACTCCCCAAATCTTCCTCAGAGTGCACACAGATCTCTGCTGGCTATATTTGGAGTCACGATGATGCAAACCCCTCACCCCAGTGCTGATGTACCAGCCTACAAGCAAAGCCCACGGAAAACAAGAATTGACTCTGGGTGTTGGATTCACGGCTGGCAGCACTGCCTGTCACTTCACCTCCCTCTCAGCTTATCTTCCGTCCAAGTGGAGCTGTGTGCCTACTGGACTTGCAAATCTTTCTCAGATCCTATTACAAAAAGTGCTGGAAAAAAATTCTGTGGGCTTCTGTGCTAAAAATCAGTTCACATGGCAGCAGCCATGGCCCCAGCATGTACTGCAACTGGCTGGATTGGTGTTGGGAATAATTAGAGACTGCACATGGGCACATGGGCTTTGCTTGCACAAAGCTTGCAAAAGGAAACGTTCTTGGGATTGGCCACAGAAATACACTGGCATTCAACAGCATTTAACCTGCACAGTGTCAAAGCCTTCAGAAGCTAGAAAGAGTTTTTGTACAATTCTGTAAAATAAAAATCACATGCCTACTCAGATACACATGATTCAAAGCTGAAGGAAGCTGGGAGACAATTCCACACATTCTCCATTAAAAAAAAATTCTCTTAAATTAAAGATGTGTTTAACTCATTCTCACACAGACATGAAATGAAACAGACCACACAGCTCTCAGAAAAGAACATTAATAATTTCTGTGGCTATCCAGAGCAGCAAGATATATTTAGCTTGTACTGAAGCATGGTTAGTTATTCGGTCTTGTATCTGCACCCTGTGTTGATGGTAAACAGGTAAACAGATCTAAACTGACATCTGAAGCAATCACATATTAGCAACTATACAGAAGAAAGCCACATTTTCAGATTGTCTTTTGAACCAAACCAGATTACTCTTCGGTAGTCTTTGTTCCTACTAAGAGCATTTAAAATTTTTTTGAGGTACAATCACAGAATTGGTACAACTTCCTTGCAAAGAGCTGAGAGATGCATCTAAAGCTTCAGAAATGTAGCATTCCAAAAGCCAGGTGTGGGCTGGGAATCATCATTCATGACAGTTGTGATTTTAAATAAATCCTTCCTTTTTCTGGCTTAAAAATTGCTAAGCAGTGGTAAGGAAGTGGGAGGGTTCTGATTCACAAAAATGATGGCTTACTTTCTGTAATTTTCATCTTGTCATTTGGAACAACGAGGTACATAATAACATCTGACACTTCTGTAGAGCTTTCCAAGTGAGATTCTGGAATCATTTTGCAAATATGAAAGCCTTAGCTCAGGCAGTAAGTGCTTCTCTCTCTCAGATAACAGGACATGGTACTCAACTCCACAAACCCGAGAGTGGATTTGCAGAGGGGCTGCAGATTAAAAGCAGTATATTCTGGATTAAAAGGTCTTGCTCTTGTCCTTTTGCTGACATTCAATCATGCAAGAAAAGGGACTCTCAAACTGGTACAGTTTAGGAACTTGCAATCTTAGGAAATCACATTGCATTGATCAAGTTTGTCCAGAGTCCTTTGCTATTGACATTTCAGAGGAGCTCTTCTTGCTGCCAACCAAAATGCAATTCCCATCTACCAGAGGTATTTCATCCTGGACTTTTACAGCTATAATGTGCCTCCTTTGTGCCCTTCTGGATTCATAAATCAAAGGCTGATTCATGAGACCTTCCAACAGGCTGCAAGAAAGAGTAGCTGAAAAATGCCTGTGCTGCTTTGAAAATGTGACGGTTTGCATACAGTTTTCCCTTTTTCATACAAAAGGGTTAGGACATTAAACCTATTTTTTCTACATGCAAATTTTCTTCTATTATTTGGAACACTGAAAATACAGAGCAGCTGCTCCACTTGCACGACCATGAGTTAGAATTACTCACAACATTCAACCACTTACTCGTTATGAACAGCAGGGAAAGAGATACAACACAAATCTAAAATTCATTTTCAAATAATTAATCATTACAAAGAATGACCATGACTCAGCTTATTGCTCTGAATACTGCCTCTATGGGTGGTTATTTTGTCAGAAAATAAATAAGCTGCTGCACTGCAATAAAATTTCTCCCAGTAGTCTTGTGAAACATTAAGTTGAAGGCTGTAGGAAAATGAGTCTGGTCCTCCAAACCAGTGTCAGCCTTGCAGGACTGTGTATCTGACTGCTCTGGCAGTGCAGGTCTGACAGCTCTGCTAAGGTAAAACTCTATTCCCTACTCTTTTCCCAGGGTGGTATCTCAGCTCCCAGCTGCCATAACGCTAATTTCCGCTCTGCTCCATTCCAAGGTTAACTGCTGAGTACCAGGAATTAGTTGTCCTTCACGTGCCTGCTGGGTCACATTTACTTTTATGACAGTCCAAAAGAGACTCAAAAAGGACATATTGGGGAGCTGAATAACAAACAACAAAATAAGGGTCAGTACTGCTTACAAAGAGGACAGTTCAGCTAGAGTAGCCATGGGAGAGGATGGTCAGTATCAACCAGCTTGACATTTACCTCTGTGAACTGTTTCCAAAACACAAGCACACTTAATCCAGGTGAGCCAAGAGCACAGTTGCAGTCTGTGTACGTGTGACAAGTAACTTTATGTCATGTTGTACTAATTGTGCCCAAATCCACCCAGAAGATGAACAGTCCTGGGCTTAGTTAGCAATGGAGTGGGTGATCATCTCAGCATCTGGGGGCTGCAACCATAAACCTGACACCCTGACACATGGGATGAATGTCAGATGACAGAAACCAAATGGTGGGAAGATATTCGAACCAGTCTGTTCTACTTCCTGAAGTAATGAACAGAAATAATTAAATAAATAGAAGAAAAATGTATACAGGCTTAATGCATCTTCCATGTATAGATTTGGAAAAGTTTGTTTTTTGGGGTTTTTTTTCCAAAAAAACAAATAAAAGGGCCAAATATCTTAGCTAGAAACCATCAGTTAAAGCAGAAGGTTCTGTGTGGATGAGGAAACAAAATATGCTCTTTTTGTTCTGAAGTCTTCCTACAACAGGCTCTAATAGAAACAGTTTATAATATTGACATTTAAAGGGTAACCTCTAAATAGTCCTCCCTATTGCCAATTGAAGTATCTGGGAAGAAAGCCCTGTTCTGTTCTCATATGCTTCTCTGATATTACAGAAGTCAAGTTATTTACTTCTAAAGCCCATTTAATCTTACAGACTTTTTTAGCTTTCAAAGGTGCATCTTTTTTTTTCCCCTTCTAAGAAGCAGTGAGTCAAAGAAATACTGAAATCCCTTCCAGCAGAAGAAATAAAAAAGGGGAATTTATCCTGCAAATTACAAACAGGCCACAGGCAAAAAAGGTACAAAGTACTGAATCCCAGTGCTTCACTGCAGAGCTTTCCTAAAGTGAATGCCTGCAATCACATTAATAATTCATAAACCAATGGAGCAAGATTTTTACAGCATGGGAGCCCAAGAAAGCATCAGTCCATCTGCCCTGCTCAAGCAGTGCTGCCGAGCTGAACCCTCCTCTGGCTGCCCTGCTGCCAACAAAACATCAAGGCTCAGATCTGGCCACCTTCTTACACCTTCTGGCCATCTTCTTACCTTGAGACACACAAGTGGAATTTCTGCCTCACAGTCAAGTGCCCTGGATTTATCTGGTAGTCAGGAACAAATCCTGACAGACTACTTGCACTCTGTGAACTGTCTAAGCAGCTTCATTGAAGTATTAAACACAAAGACATGACAGTTCAAGAGCAATCTAGCAGCCCACCAGGCTCTCCATCTAGGTTTTCTCGTGATATTATCATATTCAACAAGCAATTAGGTAAGGACATATAAAATTCAACTGTCTTCAAAAAATAAAAACCATTCAGATGCAAAGAAGACATTTGCACCATTTGGACTCTACACTAATTGCAGCCAGTCTCTAAAAATCTGCAAGACTCATGTCTATTTGAGTGTACACTGTTCATTTTATTAGAACTTTAATAGTCCTGACAGATGTTTGCGAGACATCTTGCCTGCGATATATTCATATTTAATTAAGAATGACAAGGAGGAAAACAAGATGGAAAATACTAGAGGTCATTAGACTCCCTTTTTTAAGTGAAAGAATATACATAGGAGGATATTCCTCCTATGTGCTTATTAGCGTTTCACTTCCTACTGGCAAAGCCAGTGGAGCTGAGTCTTGCCTTTCAGTGCAGCAGTGATGCCAGTCCTCTGCCCCTGTTAACTCTGCTGTCTTACAGCAATTCTGCTGTTTGCACAAACAGAAACAGGAATGACACCAGCAAGTTAATTTTCATTCCACAGCAGGATCTGAACTCCACCCTGCAAGGGTGAGAGGTGTCTGAGTCAACCCATTAAATCACTCCTGTCTCCTGACACCTCTTTAATTTCTCATTTCAAAAGATGTTCCTAATTATGTCTTTTGGGATTTGAACCAAAACTTTCCTTATAAAAAAATCAAATTGCATTTGACAGTCCAAGCATAGATGGTATCAATTCTTGTTAATGGGTTTTTGCCATCGAAGCACTGAGCCTTCAACTAGTCTCAAATCCTGCAACTGTTGATTATCACATACACTACAAGAAAAGCTGTTGAGCAACTCACACTAACATTATTTACAAAGCAAATAGAGCTAAAGTATTTAAGCAGGTGAGGAGCTGGGTATGCTGGTGACAGCCTCAAGTGGGCAGATACAAGGTGCAAGTGGAAAATGAGCAAATTTACAGCAGTGACCAGAGGTATTACATGACACATCTCCTGTGGTGGGCAATGCTCTGACACCCTTCAACTGCTCTGCCTCCTGACCATTCCTGATATGACTGTTACCAGATCTCCAACTAAGGGAGAAAGAACAGGTGGAAGAATTTTGTAACAGGGATCCCTAAAAGTTAGAAAAAGAGCAGCATGGGCTTTACAAGGCAACTAGCTGGGAGAACAGATGGTGTCTGGCCAATCACCAATTCCAAGGCAGGTCTCGAGTATTTCATTAACACTGAATTTGAAAGCAACTTTGCATGAATGTGTTTCTTCCTTTGTTTTTTGCCCTGGAAGATCAGCTGTAAAACCGTTACAGTTTTCATTTATTTATTTTCTGAAAGAATAAGGAAGCAAGAACCGCAAGAATTCTGCATGGAAGAGTGCCCAAGCTTTAGACTGAGAATATACAGATGAAATTTTGAACATAGTCAACATGCTCATAAAAATATATTAATGAAACCTCTGTTTTAAAGTAAACACAATGTACCACATATCATAATTTAGAGAATTTTAAATTAAAATTGTCTGGAAGTAAATCTAACAACCGAGCCCATGAAGTGAGAACAGTTTACTTGACTCAAACTTAACCTCACCTGTTCCTGTTCCAGTCGGATCACCTCCTTGGATCTGCAGAATTAAAATGAAATCGATTTTACATATGTGTCTGTGTGAAAGACATCAAATACAAACCATAAAAGCCAATTCTGCTCAATTTTCTGCCTTCTATACTGTGTCATGTTGACAAGTCAGCAACAAGGAAACCGTTACTACTTATTTGGAGCTGCCTTTATCAGCTGGTTGTCATCCCCGGCATTGCTTATCCATAAGCAGAATGTCAGTTTTATAAAAATAATAGGTCTTTTATGGGTAAATAGGGAAAATAACCAGTCTCAAATGAGTTAACCAGATCATCCTTTTTATTATGTGCTGAATCAGAACCTGCTTTTAAACTGACGATGCACTGCTTTTGGAACTGAAAAGGCTTTACGTTTTGCTACCAACCCTCCACAAGATGGGAAGGCAAGAAAAGAGGGAATATGGAATATTTTTTGTATCTGAATCTGTATCCCACTCACTATCTTCAGTAGGAAAAATCCTCACGTGAAACCAATATTTCAGTAACAAAATTAATTACATGTATTAATCGCTGTACATGCAGGACCTACAGAAATAATATTCAATACTCTAATGCCAGTGGAGGGAGAGTGACACAACCAGTTTCAAAGTAATAGCACAGAAGGACAATTTTAGTTGTGAATTTAACTATGAACTGAGATATACAGGGCTGTCAAAAGAAAGAAAGGTTTTTGTAAGATGACAGGATGGAATGTAACATCCAGTGATGTTCTCTGTGAGATGTGCTCTGTCTTCAGGATCAGGTTGTTAATTCTTCTGAAAGGAAGTTACAGGGCAGCTACAATATCCTAAGCTGCCTGGACTGTAACTCTGTAAATAAAGATCTTTGACTACCAAAGACACATTCAGGAACACAAGGTGTTCTTTAAATCCTTCACAAGAAAGCCTGGGCACCCAGTGCTGGAGCACACTAGGAAAGGAAATAGAAATTCAGATGCTTGCTTAAGTTTCATCTGAATGGGATTTCAACAGGCCACAGAATTACTTATCCAAATTAGCATTTCCCTCTCTCTCCTTCTGTTCATTAACCACCCACCCACATCTTGGGGAAGATAACAAGAGCCAAGGCAATGACTCTTCAAGGCTTTGTCTGGAACACCAGCAAATGCAGTGCTGAATGCAGTGATGTTCTGAGTGACAACATTAGTCAGAGACAATTGTTAGTAAGACCAGTAAGGACACATGGCATAGGTTATGACAACCCTAATTCTGAAGGTATATTTAATATACATCTAGTGCAAGTTGTCATGCATGGAAAAACCTAAACCTGAGGTAAATTAAATGTATCTGATATTTTGAGTACATCACATATTGTGTATTACACAGGAGTTTTTTAACACTCACCACAAAATTCCGAATTGATCGGTGAAAAATTGTTCCATCATAATAGTTCTTCTTGCACAATTTGATAAAGTTTTCACATGTTCGGGGTGTCTGAAAGACAACAGGAAGTTTTAATTAAGCACAACTTTTAAACAATCATGACAGTGGTTACAAGAATCACTTTTCATTTGTGCCTTACAAAGAAACAAACACGGAGGACTCAAGGAGGACAGAGGCTCTGTCTACAGAAAACAGCCTGTAATATATGTTCTTTTAAGGTACACTAGAGAGACACACACTGTGTTAAATAAATTAAACTCAGATGTTCCAATTAGCACAAAGAAGTGTTGAACATTAGCTCAGGTAACGGGAGTTCCCAGCTGACATCATGATGGTGAACACAGCTAAGCTCAAAGACTTGCAAGTAACTTAGTTCCAGCAGTGCATCACAATCCTGTTCCAAACGGGTTTCTAGCACTGAAAAATGTTGATTTACAGAGTGAGAAAAAACCTGACTTCTCTGCTCCACTATTTCAAAGTGAGCACATTGAAACTAACTGGAAGAGAAGCATTCAGTCCTCTTCACCACTTGGAAGTAACAATGGGACTGACCCAAGTCACTGGAACACAGGAAAAATAAAAAAAACCAAATCATTTTCAAAACTCTAAATAAAAAAAAAAGATGCTAAATATACTGCCAACTTCTAATTCACTTTTACAGTGCAAATTAAAGTTATTTAGTGAATTTATGAGCCATGATATTCAAACAGTACCTTCTGAAAAACTTTACTGTCCACCTAATCATCCTTCCACTGTAATTGTATGGATTTTCTTCCCTGCAAATCTAAAATACCTTCAGACATACAAACACAAGTCCAGAAACAGCCTGTTTTCTATACTTGGACATGTTTTCCAGCCCCACTGTGGATTATGTGCATAAATCTACTCCAGTTTTACAAAAGAATACATCTAACTGAGTTCTTACAGGCCTTAAAAATATCCTTATTGTTGTATGTGCTGGCAAGTAAAGCCCCAGTATGAGCTGCAATGGCTGTAAGTGAAGACACACAAGACTTGTTTTTGTGAAAGGCACTGATTCACTTTGCACTGGTGTGACATCACTCTTGGTCTGGGAGCTGCTGAGAGACAGAGACTAAGCCATGCAACCTGATGTGACTTAAAAGCAAAAAATCCAAGGCCAGCCTGATTATAATAATTTAAGGATGAAATAATTTCTATGTCTTGAAAAGCCAGTCCATACAAGTATTCATGTTGAACCCGACAGAACTTCAGTTTCTGTATTTTCTCATCTGAAACACAATCATTCTCATCCTGCTTTATTTACACTGAAATGTCTCTTAATTTTCCAAACAAACTGTACCCATCATTACAAATTCTCTATATTGATTCCTTCTTAATTACTCTACTCAGATGACAGTTGTCAGCTGGGCCGTAAGTGAAAAAATTAGCAAATTCTAATCTTACACCAGCCATTATTTCAGATTTCCTACAGAATTCATTACTGAGCTAAATGGTAGTGGTACCATAATGGCTTTATGGTAGAATGTCACCAAGACACGTATTTTGGTGGCATCCTGAGGGCAACTCATAAATAACTATATTCCATTAAAATTGTATCAAGCAACAGGAGGTTTTCCTACTTCTTCAATGTTTATAGTCAATGTGAATTCTTTTCCTTTGAATTCAACATATATGCTTTAAAATAATCTTTGTACTTAACCTCTCTAGTAAAATTCAACTCCTGCAGAATCACTTGTGCAGCACATGCTTCCTTTGTAAGACAATATCATAACAGCCTTGATCCTAGTGTTTTGCTATTAGTGAAAATGAAAATGTGAAAAATGTCAGTAAGGATAAAAATAAGTTAAAAAAATTTCTTTATGAATCAGAAATGGAATCAGCAGCTTTTAGCCTAAGGCACTTTATCTCATGAGAGCCAAGCACTCTTTGGAGAGAGAGACATAGTTAATAAGTTCTCGAGGGGGAATATAGCAACCTGTAATTATTTTTTTACAAAAAATGAAACCAGGCAAAAGACTGAGTCCCCTAGGAATAGACACCAAACCATTTTAAATTTGCACAAAGTTGATAACCCAATACAGATTTCCTATTTATTTTCAAAACATGATTATAAAATATACATCAAAAAACCTGGCTCTAGTAATGTATTTTTTATGCAGGACCTGTGCTGACCCTTGTCTCTAAATGGATTTCTAGCTATTATACCCTTTCCCAGAAATAAGCTTTTCAAATGCAACTTCAGAAATATTCAGTATACATGCAATAATCATTCCACTGCAAGGTTTTCTTTAAATAATTGCCACCAAATTGGTTCCCATGGTCACCTCATGCATCACAGAGATACATTTGGCAGGTAAACAGTTCCTTAGCAACATTACCACTACCTTTTACAGTGCTTTTTAGTAGACACAAATAAGATTTGCATTTAATCAGTAATAAACCCCAGTTTCAGTCATGCAGTAGGTCTAGAATATCTGGCTCAGATTATCTGATTTATTCAAAGCAGTTAATGTTCTTGCCAAATCTCACACTGCCAAGCACATTTCAGGGATTTTTTAAAAGGAGCATTCTGTCCAAAGCAGGAGAAAAAGGCTTGAGGTTTATGGGGAAGGTGCAGATCCTCAGTAATGAAGTTGTGCTCTGCACTGACCATACAAACAAGGCCAGTCTTTGAAGTCTTTGTTCCAGCTACAAACACTGATGACAAATACACATACACAAACCTGACTTTGTTATTTGATGTAAGATCTTGTGGCAGATGTTAGACTCCCAGTCTCTGAATGCAAAGCTGTCTCCTTCTTCAGAAACTTCCTGCACACCACTTGCCTCATACCATTTCTGAAGGAGGAGGGGATGGTCAAGGCACCTGGAAATGCAGGAGGTAACGCTGGTTTCTTGTTGTCTCACCACTGACTCTGTGCTTCAGGCTCTCTGTTTAGTTCTGGCTGGTTTTGTCTTAAACTGGCCTCAACAGCAACAGCTAACTTTTCCCTCTTTATCCCTTTTACATTAAGCAGAAATGACTTAAATTATTTTATTCTGCTGACTATGACTTAGACCTATATGCAAGGAAGTTGAGGGAAAAATGCCACCGTGTTAACCTGATCTGAAACCCACCAACAGAAAACATTGCTTTAAACCTACTGCTATATCTTCTCAGAATGATGCAGTGATAGTCCCAAAAAGGAAAATTTTAAAATTGTGGAAGGTTTCTGACTAAAGAGTGTGGCAGGACAGCCCTGAGAAATCCTCCTTTTCTTAGGTCAAGTTGGGACCATGTAAGTGAATGCAGTGTCTCTATGATGTCCTTCAGCTTAAAGACACTTCTCTTTCCAAATGACAAATCGTAAGAAAAAAATCTTATTTATACCAAAAATGAGTCACCTGCTCCAACTGTGCACTCCCTATTTATTTTGTAGATGCCAGATAACTGTCTTTCAACTGCTGAAAATTCACACCCAAGACAAGCAGTAAAATTTTAATAAATGCTTTGAGACAGGAATCCAGAAGAGTACTTATCCCAGAAGATGCCACAAATGCTTTGCTTGGCTCACAGATATATATATTTAATGGGGCCACAGCCCAATGGTTTTCTAAGTAGGTTTAAGTCTCCATTTAGCTAACACACTTAGTAGGTAACTCTGCATGGAAACACCAGCACTCTACCAGTTACTGTGCCCAGACAAATTTCAGAGTTAAAGAGATTGCTACAAAGAATGACCCTGCAAAAATAGCAGTGACAGAAGACTGTGAAATCACAATACTGGGTGAACATTGAAGAAAGGAATATACAATTTAGAAAACCAAAGCAAAACAGAAAAAAACCCCTAACTGCTTACTACAAACTTCTAGGATAAATGCAGCTTTTATCTGAGCCAATTTCAGTTTCCATTTTGCCAGCAAGGGTGGCTCCAAGCCAGGTAAAATTCATCTCTCCTGCTTTATCCCGAGACCTGTAGGGTGGGACCAACCAGTCTGCAGCTGTCCTTTCTCATTAGTTACAATGGGTCATTACATTTGTAAAAGTTACCTTAACTCAGAATCTGTACTGGGCAGTGAAGAACCAAACAGGAGGAGATGAAAAACCTGCAGCACTCCTGTTGCCAAGGTGCAGGAGATGGGAAAAGAGGGGAGAGCTCCTGAGTTGTTGCCATGACTGCGAGGAAAAAGGCTTTACTATGTGAAGAGCTAATCATTTCAAAATGCTCCATCCCTTGAGGATGTGCATGAACCTTGAAGGGAAATTTCACACTAAGCATTCAGAAGCTGTCATTCGCACATCTGTATAATTTTCTTGTGCTAATTCCACTTCCCTTTTATTTCTTTTTTTCTCTCTAAATTGGATGAACTGTAGTAGTGGGACTAAACTACAGAGCCTTGCTATATGCTCATTAACCCTATGTTTCAAAGCAGGAAATAATGAAAAGCTCATTCCTCTCAAATTAAAATTGCATTCTACAGCCTTTATCTTATCACACAAATGCCAGAATCCTACTACTAAGAGGCATGAACAAGTGATGGAAATTTCTAAAGCTTCAAACAAAGCCTTCCATTTTCTTAACATAGATCTCCTTTAAAATGCAAGGTGGATTTTGTTTTGCTTTAATCCATTTACGTACTTTCACATAGAGCATTTTCAATCTTGTAATTGTTCATTCAGCGTGATCCCATGAAGAGGTGATTTGGTAAGGTTTAAACTCAGTTTCCCCCTACCTTTCAATCTGTAGTACTCAGCCCACCCATCACACAGACGAGAACTCAGCAATAAAAGCTTGGCTTTATTTGGGGCTTAGTCAGAGCTAACTGCAATGGTACAATTTCAGGAATCACCATCTATCAGGTGCAAGTGTCTGTTCCCTCCTCCAAGCCATGGAAAGAAACTGGACATATAAATGTTTCAGTGTCCAACACTGTTCTGCAAGGCCAGTTAAACTACCCCATTTCACTTTGCACCAATGAACTATGAGCACATTCCATTTGTTTCACAGCAAGAGGGACAAGAAAACCCAAAACTCCACAAAGCCCACTGCAAGAGCATAGGAAGAATTTCACTGTGGGAAGCCCATGACATTTCCTAGAGAAGAAACGTTTACTCCAGACCTAAACACCACTCCCTGCCAGCTCCACTTTCCTGCTAACAGCTCCCCAGTGTGTGAGAGGGTCTGAGCCAGTGACAGGTGATGGTGGCAAACAACAGCTGCCTATGGTGGTTCAGTTCAAGAAAGCCACAGTTCATCTAAGGCACACAATTCTCAGTCTGGTTATACCACGAGCAAACGCGTTCGGGCAATTTGTGATCTGTGATCAGAAGAGCACAGTTCCAGAGAATGAGCACTGGGAAACATGAAAGCATTGGGGCACTGTGGGGTAAAACACTCAGCCAGACTCCTACTGATAATAAAAAAGAATCAGAACAAGCTAACTATGCCTTGGGTAATAGATTGTTGACTTGATAGTAAATATTTGCCTATTTTGCTACCTCAAAGCCTCCAAGTTCACTTAGAACAAAGAGCAGAATTAATGCATTCTCATTACGCAGAAACTCACTGTAATTTAATCAGCTATTTAGCAAAGACTTCAGCAGATAGCTAAATTTCACTTTTAAAAGGCATCTAATTCCACAATACTGACGTTCATGATGCTACTGAAAACTTTTTTGAAGTCTAAGCAAGATGCTCAGCTTAGACAAGATGCCAGTAAAAAGATGACACACTTCAGTTTTACTTCTCACATTTTTGCAAACACAGGGACAATCAATCAGTTTAGCTGAGCACAACTCAAATTAAACAAGGCATCTAGTTTACTCATCTAATTTGTCAATGTTAACTACTAGTTCTCCAGAGGCAGAGTCAGCCACAGTTACTACTTTTCCTCTAGCTTGTATTTACATTTACTGCAGTGGTAGAAAAGAAAACAATCCTCTCCCCACGCCACTGACCCATCCAAATTTGTCGTCACCCAAGGGTTAAGGAGCTTGTCAGAGAGCACAGTGCAGGGCTGGGTGCTGATAAGGATGGACTGGTAAGCAGGACAGCACAAGTAGGTACAGTCTAAATGAGGATGCACTCAAACAACCTCCAGCAGCTTAAAACTTGGAGTAATGCAGGTCCCATGGCAGCTCCCTGGCACTTCATCAATCTGCAACTGCCTGCACATAAATTCCACCTTTTCAGAAGATGTAACTTGCAACAACTTCCACACTAGACAGAGAAGCTGTCAACCTCCCAAGGTCACCGCACTCTCATCAGAGCAGCCAAGGTACAAACAAGAAACACGTCAGAGAAAGATGAAGAGCAGCAGCTGTGTAACTCCAAACCATCCACCTCATGCTCGGGGTTTGGGATCAGTAAGTGGCAGACACAGCTGGTATGGGATGTCTGCACCTCATGTCTGCAAATGTCAAAAATCAAGGGGCATGATCCAATAACAATCAATTCCCTTCCCAGAACCAGCTCGCCAGGGCAGCTGGGGAGGCAGAAAGGGTCCAAATGTGCAAAATGCCTTCCCACCAATTACTCAGTGCCAAAGGCTGCCAGGAAAAGACACAGACAGCCTGGGGCAGCAGGGACAGGTTCATGGGGAGGTGGCTCAGCATGTAAAGCCACGGGAATAAGGAGGAAGGTGGGACATTCAAAAGGATGATGTTTGTCTTCCCAAGTAAACATTATGGTGATGGAGCCCAGCTTTCCTGGGGATGGCTGAACACCAGCCTGCCCTTGGGAAATGATGAATTAATTCCTTATTTTGCTCTGCTTGTGTGTGCAGCTTTTGCTTTACTTGTTAAACTGCCATTACCTCAGCCCACAAGTTTTCCCCTTTTCTGATCCTCTCCCCCATCCCACTGGTTGGGGAGTGAGTGGCTGTGTGAGGCTTAGTTGCTGACTGGAGTTAAACCAGGATAGAGTGTTATACCCCCAAAGTTAAAACTATTAAAATATCAGCTTCCAATCACTTAGAACAACCTAGAAGTTGACCTGTTCATCAAGATGGCTGCATAGAGCCATCCTACTCTCAGCCCCAAAGAGCAATAGATCTGCCTGCTATTGTACCACTTTGACGAAAAAGCACACCAAGAAGTAACAACATCCTCTCTAACAATTTTTATCCAGCTCTTCTTCTACTGGAAGATCACAGCTTTGTTCTTAGCTTCTGCTGACAAGAACTCTCAAAGTTGAGAGTTGCAGCTCTTCCTATAATTGCCTATTTTGATGAAAAAATATTAAAAAAGCCATTACAGCCATGCCAAGACCACTGTATTTCATCCCTCTGATCCTATTACCGAGTGAACAGATACTGGTGAAACATCAGCCAGTTATTTCCCAGACAGTGCCATTATCATGTTGACAGAAAGCAAGTAGAATGGAGGTTTAAATCAGAAAGAAAATGAGAGATTTGGGAAGACTGGAGAACCTCATCATGCCAGGAGGTCAAAGGATTTTTTCAGCAACTCACTTCTTTGGCACTGGAAATGGATAAGAAGTTTACAGGATTCTGATCTTCAGAACAGTCCCTCACACAAAAGGAGAGATGATTTCAAAGAACAGGGGCTGGATTACACATTTAGAGATCACAGGCATATTTAACAGGTCAGAAGGCCTAAAAAGATTAAAACATCAATGTTTGTAGAGTAACAGCTTCTTTGGAAAGCTATGCCAAGACATCTTTATTAAGCAGAGTTTGCCAGGCCCTAAAACATCAAAAAGCATTTGTGGAGTGTCAGATGGAGCTTTGAAATCCGTCTCACATTCTTCTTTGTTTTGCCATCTTGCCCTTAAACCTTAAAGTATTAAACCTGAGGGAGACAAGTGAATTTATAAAACCTGCCATGGCAGCTACAGATAAGTATTTGATTACAGCTCTTGGCATGTGCTGAATCACCAGATCATCACCCCAGTGACCACTTGTATGCAGAGGACCCACGCAGTAGAGAAGGGAGATAGAACATCAAACCACGTGTTCATCATTTTGACAGGATCTTTGGGAGCATTATATTTACATATTTATTCATATGTAGATATATATTTTTAAAAATGGTTGCTCCACCACCTACAAGGTATAACTCCATCACTATAGTGACTAATACAGTAGAATACACATGGATAATATGCAGCTGTTCCCAGCAACACCCTGATTAAAGCAGCTAAAAGAACTTGAGGAGACTACAAAAATCACAGTAAATAAAATACAAGAAATTATATTAATTGCCTTTCATCAGTTATTTCTTCAGAATTTACGTGTTTGACATGCATAAGACTAAAACTGAAAGAATAACACTTGTTGGATGTTGTTACATCTTCTGTAGTTCCCAGAATTACTTCTGGCAAGTAGAATTTTTGTAAATTTTTATCCAATTAGTATATACAACAAATGTTGCTTATGCACAGCTGATCTCAGCTTCCTGGAAAACATCCCTACCAATGGCCATCTGATTAGTTCCCATTAGGAGGAACATACTGTATCTGAATAGGAGGATTGGAAGAAAAACAAATGACCAAAAAAAAGCAGTAGGCACATTGCAATGATCCCAAGAGAGAAGGGTACTGTACCTTTGCTCATCTGAGGCACAAATTCAAAAGGGTGGGAAAAAATCCAGCTTATCTTCCAAAGTCTTTTTATTGCCTTTTTTCAGGTCAATGATTTAAACCACACATCATCCTTCTGGAACCTAAGTGAAGTTTCTGGTGCTCTGAACAAGTGATTTCAAACACTGAAAATATCTGGATTCTAGTCCTATTTCATGCTCTTTCTGAATCCTGTCACAAAGTAACTGATGACTTCAATCACACTGCAACACTGATTTCCTGCCCTGGATCAATACAAAACATTTCTTGATTAGGTTTTTGGTGCTAGGATGAACTTCATCACTATCAATCTTATTGACTGGCACCTTAAAGTACTAGTATATGAAGAACACTATATTTATTTTTAAACAAAGGTTTCCACATGTACATATAGACTGAGCTACAGACAATTTATACTGCCAAACAGCTCATAAAAAATGGGAAAGAAAGGAGACAACAGAGCTGTGAAGGGACAGGGAATGAGCACCCAAGGAGAGTATTGAAGGCAACAGATACTGGGCAGATTTCAGAAGCAGTGCAGAGTGTTGACAGCACAACTGCAAAAATATTTTGCTTAAACACAGACAAGAGGCATGAAAATCCAACTGAAAACTCAGTACACACACCATTTAAGATAGCGAGTATGTCACTTGCTGCTCTCTATTTTAGTGAAGAGACTTCACCTCAAAGCATGTATTGAAATCTAAACATAAGACTATTTTGAAATGTAATTTAAATGTTGCAAGTCCTACCTCTGGACACAGGTATTTATCTGTCATATTTATACAGCAACATCATCCTCAAGCTTCCTTAAGCATTTCACAATCATATACTTCCAGTACTGGGAAAATATGATCACTGCCAGGGTGGCTTCCATAACAACCAGAGCACAGGATATCCCTGAGCAATTAAAAAAAACCCCTGTGCACTTTGAGTGAGCATTATGGTACAGTCCTGTTCCCCCTGACGGCATTCAAGGACCTTACCCACATTCTACGCTTTGACAGGAAAACCAAATTCTGTACATAAACCAGTTCCAATTAGCTCCTAGGACTGGTCCAGCCTGTGCACTGGATAAGGCAGAAAAGTTGATAAAAACTTGGCATATGATTAATTAAGACTATTGCCATGCATATTCACAAGCAGGGTGAACTGGAAGTGTTTAACAATGTTTAAATTTTGGCACTTCCCCAATTTCTTTGTTTTTCAGTCTCATTGTAGCTGATCTGTGTATATGTTTGTGACCTCTGCATGTGCTATATGTTTGTAAGATGTTTGCTCTGTCTGCACTGAGCTAACCTCAGTGTGATTCAGGAAAACCAAAGTTAGAAAGCACAAACTCCTTATTTAGTAAAGGGAGAAAAACAAGTGCCTCCCAGAAAGAACTGATTTCAAAGACCTAGGATGATGACCGAAGGTAGATGTTGTGAACACCTCCCTGAAGCAGCAAGTTTTTCCTATTTATTCTAAATATATATCTTTTTCCCCTCTGCAGTGCCAAAGGTCTGCTTAATTCACACAGATTTAATTGACACAAAGGAACAGATGGCTGGAGGCCAGTGTTTGAGAATGTCTGGTTGTGTAAAACAGCATGCACTTCCAGTGTGTACATGAAGAAGCTTTGTGTGTGAAAGGTAGATAAATAGGAATTCATCTGGAAAAAAAGGAAACACAATGGATATCATACAGGAAGTTTATAATGAGCAATTGAGGCTGGGTCCTGAGGACTGAGCGACACTGGTCACACACGTGGCCAAAAAGCCCACGCGGGTAAGAATAGCTGCAGTCAGCCTGCTTTAGCCAGGAGCCAGTTTGAGAACATATGGCAAAACAAATGATTCAATGCAATCTGCTCGTTCTGCCGCTCCCCCTAAATATTGCTGTACTAACATCCTCTGCTTTTTGCCTTATTACAGTGTTACTATTTAAGAGCACGGAAAACACCTGTAGGGATGACAGAGACCTACAGAATTACCAACGTGATATGCTGCTGTGGAGATTCTCTTGCTGTTTGCATAGATCAGCTTGAGATGTTTACACTTATCTTGCTTCTTACTCATGTGAGAGAAGGGAACAGAAGGAAAAGCCAGAAGGCTTATGCAGTTTGCTCCTTTTTCTTTCTTGCACACAACAATGAATGCATTCTCCCAGTACATCTGGATTTCACACCAGGCACCCCAGCTCCTACCCAGCATCACTGCCCTTAAACTTTGTGAGGCTCACAAGAAACAGAAGTTTTACCATTTAAACCCCTATTCACATCCTTCAACTTTTTAAAATATCAACTTTCAGGCCTATAATATCCTGAGACAAAAATCTCAGTAAACAATCGAAGGTTTGAAAACGTTTTTCCTTTTATAGAAGTGGCTGTACAAATAAATAAGCAAACACACTACCCAAGCAGTGACGTCTGAGACATCACTGTCACCACAACTCATTCATCTATCAGAAGTCTTGCCACGTTTATTATTTTAAGAGCCACTGAGTTCCCCCAGAATCAGACTGTATATACTATAAAAAACTCCAGTCTGTTGTTTTTTAAAATGAACTTCTCTTAATGGCAAAGGGAAGGTGTTTGAAAACTTGAACTTTTAAGAACTGGGACAAGAGGAAGTAAAAACATATTCTAAGGTTTTCATTTAGGTTTGTTCTATAAAGCTCAGGCCTTAGAAGTAAATTTAAATATTTCTGAGGATCTTAACTACATGGATGCAGACTGACAGACTGCTCTTGGTTTCAGTGAGGTTCTGTCAATAAGCTGCTGTGTAACCTTGGATTATTCCCTCCTCACTGTCTCACTGTGCTCTGCCTTCTCTTTTCTCTCTTCCTTCCTTGTCATTGTTTGGGTCATTAATCCTGACCCTTTGAAGCTCTAAACATGTACTTTGGCATATTGTAGGTAGTCCACTAAAATGATGGGACTACTTACAGAGAACACTTACACATATAGTGTAAATATATATAGTTAATTCATTTATATATATATATATATGTATAAATAAATTTTTATATATAGTATTATAAATAAAATTAAATAGAGGTTTAACAACATAGTTTTGTGTATGTATGAAAATACACCAAAAGAACTAGAAGCTAGTTATCTATCTGTATCTACTGCAACTACACATTATTCCTTTCTTTGGACATTTCCACTGTCAGCTCCAATTCTGGTGGTTATCTACAGAGATTCATAGTATGGGGCACGGTACCATATCACAGTGCAGCTCCAAGTTTAGGTCTCCTTTATTAGTGTGAAGTCGCACATATCCCTTCTTCTTCACATACTGGTATCTCACAACATCTTCTTCAATAGCAGCTATATCAAAGCAAAAGACAGTAATTAGCTCTCTGTAAGCTTACTCATTGATCTTTAGAAATCATCAGTAAACAACTCATAGATTCTACTGTCTGACCCCTTCTCCTGGGGTACTGGGTCTTGAGGGATCCTACTCTGCAATTCATCTACGATATCCTCGCATTAATCTCTGTGCAAAACACTTTCCATTATAGTAAACCACCAACTCTTTGAGAACCAACCAAATAATCTATATTTTAAATCCCAGAAGCATTCAGTATTACAAACTATAATTTTCAAGCAACATCTATCAACCACAAACTTTGAAATCAAATTGCTTCTTGTGCTGGAAGCCAAGCAGGTAATCATCAGTCAACCACAAACTGCTGACATACAGAGACCTACCCAGTTCTGAAAACAACTGAAGCTGTTACTGGAGACATTACTGGTAAGTCAAACCAAAGGATCAATCGATGGTGTTTCCATTCCCATTTTGTCAAAATGTCCAGTTAGACAGATATTTTCTATACTCAGTCACCTGCAGATCACTGTAACTTACCAAGTAAAGGAACTGAATTTGGTAAACGCAGTTTTAGCAATGCGTTCAATCTTTGATTAAGTATGTGACATCTAAATTTTAGTGCCCAATTTTGTCAACTGGAAATACTAATGACTCAGTTATTTAACCAATATCCAAACTAAGTAAATCTTATACATTTGTGATTAGGCTGGAGAATAAAAGGAAAACTTTATTGCATTAAAATGCATTTTTGTGTAACCTTGAAAAGCAGTAAACTAAAAGTTACCACCACAAAATTTGCTGTTGTTCTAACCAATAGCAGGATAGGCCAAAAAGGTGGGCAAGATTTTGTATGGTATTTGAGGAGAGATATTTCATTCCTAACTTAGAAAAGGGGATATGTCACTTTGTCATCCCTGGGCATAGAAATATCTCATTAATTTCCGTTCAAAAGAAGTACCTGTCATTCAAAGCCAAAGCTAGATCATAATTGCTCCATTATTTTCAGAATAAGCTCACTGGAAAGTAAGGATATATCTGGTCTGGGAACACATTTCCATGGCATCAGTACTGACCAATTACCAATGCATTCCTTCAGTCCTCATAAATGTACGGGTGCTAAGGAGCACACTTTAAAACTGGGAAGTAAATAAACAGCTGGTAGGTAGGTAGTTCTGGTACCTGCTTCATGGGTAGTTTCAGGCACCATTGCAGTGGAAGTGAAGGAAGCACTTACAGCTCCAGTGGAATAGTGAGCCTGTTTGCAGAGGAAAAAGCAAGAGAAAAAGACATTAGATCTTAGAATTTGTCTACCAAAGATACTATACAAGCATTAGAAACAATGTCATCCTTCTGAAGGCAGACTTTCTGCTCTAGCTCCTACTGAAAGAAACAAATACCCAGCACAGTGATAATTCTCCATCTGTTGCCTAGATTTGCTCTGATGAAACTGTAGTAAAGGCTGCTCATGCACTGAGCCAAAGGGGCTTAGTGCTTCCACTACAGTTTAATATATCACTATGCAAAGATTCTACTATCAGAATTTATTTGTATGTCCATGGGTGGAGATAGGCAAGGAGTACTTCTGCCAAGACATCTGTAGAAGCCTCCAGTGCTGCTGAGTGAGTGGAAGGAAAATCCAGTGAACCACAGAGATGCTGTGGGGGAGAGCAAACCAGCCCCCTCCCACAGCCGGCCCTGCTGCATGTAAAGGCACCGTCCCCTGGTTCCCAAGGTCTATTTTGAGCTCTGTAATTCTGCAGATGGGAGATGTTAATGTCACACATGGATTTTGGAGTAAATTACAAAGAGCTAATAAACCCAGAGACAAGTTTAGCAGTTCCAGGGAAATGCCTGTAAGGAGTCCAGGCCAGGTCAATGCTCATTCCATAAGGTTTCCCTGCATCCTAAGCAAGTTTACAGCTATGCCCATCCACATCATAAGCTGACAATCCCAATTCCCCAACATGTGTAGAGCACAGCCTTGCCTCTGCCCTCTTTTTTCTCCTCCTTACTCATTTTTTTTTATTGTAACACTACAATGTCTCAAAAAAGGGGGCATTTGTGATCCTACTCCTTGGTCACATACATTCCCTAATCTGTCCCTAAGCCCTCTCATTAAAAGCTGTATGGTGCACTGCTATTAGTTCTCATGTAAGGGTAAACAAAGCCAGTAGGCACACACATTCCAGAATTATTAAACGACAGAAGAATACTCTCTCTTGCCCGTTTCAAACAGCCTTTGATGTAGGAAATCTAGATGCAGATGAATTGTTTCTCTTGACAACCATGAGCATGCACCTAGAAGAACATCCTTTAAAATATTCCACTAAACCCCTGCATTCCAGTGGAAAAAAAAATGGAGGAGCAGCTGTGGATGATTTATGTATTTGCCCACACTAGAAATTATTCACTTGCACTACCCTTACAGTGTGCTCTCTCTGCCAATAAATGCAGGAAGCAATGATAAACAAACTCAGAGTGAGAGATTACAACCTGGGAAAAAGGTTCTGCCAACACATACATAACCACATCATAAGGATTCTTCCTTCTTACTGTGCTCCACTTCTCAAATGTTTAGGTTGATTTGCAATGATTTAACAAATAGAAACTCACTGACATATATTATGCATGTCTAAGGAATCCTGATATGATTCTCATATTTTCATCTACGACAAATTTCTGTGTGAGAGAAAACAGAAGGAGCAGTGTTTGTTTATACTGCAATACGGCCTCTAAGAAGAAAAACAACTATTACCATTCTTGAAGAAGTCAACCAGTACCAAACTACAAATTGAGTCAACTTACTGCATTCAGCTTATCCACTTTCTTCTTTTCAGGAGCCTTCATAGTAGCTGCTAAAATATCATCGCCTTTGAATTCCTTATAAAGCTCCAGTAAAGTCTCTCGGGTCTCTGTATTTGTATTTTTCAAATAGTAAGATGGATCTAATTTTGCTTTTTCTTCATCTAGGTAAGACAAAGTTAAATCACTCAGAATTAAAAGAAAAACTGTATTTTGTTCTCCTTCAGCTTATTACATATCTAATTACACAATTTTTTTTTAATTCAACTTTTTTTTTTTAAATAAAAAGGTCTAGCAACTGTATTTATTCCTACAGACACAGTGACAAATAGCAATGCATAAGACTAATGACAGTGTAACCCAAAATACAGCACAATAAATATATGATGTACAAGAAAAAAAAATCAAACCAACCATCATGAAAATTTATTTGAAACCACTAGAAATTATCTAAGTCCATTCAAGTCTTGTAAAATTTTTATAGAACAATAAAGACAAACTACAGTTGGGTACAATATAAACTTCTGTCCTTCATCTCCGCACTGAATGGCCAGGCCTGTGATGCAAAAATCCCTTACTTTGACCAGGTGAATAGAAAGAAATGCTTGCTTGCACAAGATTAAAAAAACCCCAAAATCAGATATGAGCATAGTAAGCTAACCACTGAGAGACGTCCTTCCAGAAAACAGAGTCAATTCCATAACATCATCTTCAGATTTTGCATATTTGCGTTGGTGTTTTCTCAGCCTACCTTCAATTCATCCTTACCTGGATCAATTACTTTTATGTTGTTCTTAACATGAAAGAAGTTTGAGACATTGAACTTATCCAGGTTTGTTGGATCCTGAAAATAATTAAAAAACCTAGTATCAGAGACCTTGGTAGGCACCTATTCCAAGCAACAGACTAGTCCAAAGGGCAGACACCACCATAATAAATAAACAAACAGGGAGAGACAGAATAATTTTCATACTCCCCAAACCACAGAAAGATGGAAAAAATATAAAGCAATCAACCCCAACCAACATCAGCAATGAGTCTGTTCACAGCAGACTCCTTAGGGATCTGGAATTCAGTTCCAAACATAATATTACACATATATCACCCACAGAAGTTACCACCAGAGCTCAGCTGAGTCTACCCTATCCTAGTGAGGAGCAAGAACAATGCAATTCCCTGGTTCTTTCCTTTGTTCTGAGCTTTGGTTTAAGATCTATGCAAATGCACATAAGCTATCTCCTGCTATTTATAACCCTGGGCCTGATTTGCACATGCTCTGTGAACTTTTGCAATGCATTTCAAAATACAAATAAAACCTCAGAGCAAGTCTCTGCAGTAAGAACTGTTTTGACAGTTGTTTTTTTTACTAGTGCTTACAGAACTATGTTTAAAAATAATGGGAAAAAAAATGCTATTATGAAAATTCAATTTAGTGACCACTGGAGGAAAACAGCAGAAACACACAGTCCATTAACTGTGATTCTTTATGCTATCTCTAGGCAACTTGCTGCAGAACTTTGACCTTTTGTTAGAGAGAATGAGACAAGGAATGCCTACTGGTGATCTAGGTTACTTTATACTATTATTAAACAGTCTTTAATCCTCTCTTTACAATGACTTCAAGGTTTTCTCCTCAAAGCTCCTCTGCAGCACAGAAAGGTCAAAACATCAGTCCAGGACACCCAGTCACTTATGGAAAGTCTGTCTTACAGAAAACAATTCAAACTTTCAAATAGCAAAGTAACAAAATAATATGCAATAGTTTCTAGTTCAGGATAAAACAATGCAACATACTATGCAAAGAACTGTGTCCTAACATGAATAGTATTATATATATTATCCTAAAAAATTTAACAAAGCTTCTCAGACTACCACAGTTGATAAAAAGTTTGAGAATTTAATCTCTGCCAGAAGTAATGCTTAATACAAGCTGAGCTACTAGCTCCATAATTTATAAAATGATCTAATTATGCCTTTCATTCATCCCTGAAATGGTATGCTTCCACCAGAGAGTACATTTTTAGTTTTATTGCTGGTAGTAAAACCAAAACACATTTATGAAATCAAGCTGTGTGATTCTCCACCTTAGTGTGACCTCCTGGCTTTCTGCTGTCCCCTTTCCTAACCACCAGATAATAATTTTCTATTGTTTCCTGTCCCACTATACCACTCCAATAGATCTTCATCAAGACAAAAAAACCCGCCCAAAAATTACATCTTTAAAATCTTGCTTTAGAAACAATCTTTAAATAAAACTACTAAGAAATAGGGAATTTGGATCTATTTTTTAGCCATTTTTCTTTCCTCTGACACCAGCACTCAGGTGTATTTATTATTTATTACTTTACATACATATTTATATATGTGTGAATAGAGATGATCTTGACTCTTGCTTTCTGACAGTCAACAAGATGCATGGAGAAAGATTGGAGAAAGAACTCAGTGTGTTTTCACAAGACATTTTCACTCCCAAATACTCCGCAGCAATCATGAGCTGCAGCTTTCCAAGACAGCAATCATTGCCCTGCACATAAATGTACTACCTCAAAAGATGAAGGAAGGAAGCACTGCTTACCCTTTCAGGAAAGGGAAAAAATATCTGTGTATTAATACTAATAGAGATAAATGGATTTATAGCAATCCATGTCTGCAGTTCATGGCAAAACTGAAGGGCAAGACTGACTCCTGAAACCAATTTTTCATGGACAGGAGGAAAGGCAGCAGTAAAAATGAAACAGAAGACACCTTCATGATGTTCTTCTAAATAAAGCTTCTTCATTTATTGATTTATTGATTGTTTAAAAATAAATAAAGGACATCACAACTGCCAGTGTCTTACAAAACCCTGTGCTCAGGGTACCACAAATCAGATTAGTCCACACAGTTTCACAGGCACAGTTCATTCAAACATCTGTGTGGCTTAACCAGCCGAATCACAGGCATCGAGCACCTCCAGCAAAATGTTTACAGTCTCTTTCCTTGCAAGGGGTTTCTCAGGGCTCTCCAAATCACCACCAGCCCCTGCTTTGGCAATGCATCCATTACCGTATGAAGGACAGCAGAGGCCAAAGGCTCCTGCTCCTTGCAGACCAGCTGTCCATCTGCCCTCTGGGAGATCTGAACTCCAAACCCCAGAACTGTGACCCAGGTCCTCTGTACAAGGTCCTCCCATCACATCCACGTGGGCCATCTGTTCCAATAGAAGCCTTGACAAAGGTTTGGTTTACAGTGTTGTCCCTTGTATTCCTGGTTCTGCAAAGCAAGAGTCTCACCACACATCCAGAAGGGGGACAACCCACACTCCTACCCCAAAAGAGATTTCCCTCTGGCAGTGGAAGAGCCCCTCAAAAATGGTTCCTCAAATTGAAATTCGAGTATCATCTTGTACAGGACACCTAGGACATGTTTATTCCTCCCTCTAAAATACAGCATCTTGATATACTAAGAGAAGTTCAACCAGAATTAGTTTGATTAGAATTAGTGTGAATTTGAATTAGCATACTGTGAAAGAACTGCAGTGAATATTAAGTCAAACACAGAACACCAGTTGCTTCTACCTGACCTCAAGAGCACAAACACCTCTGACCAGTCCAACCTGTGCTGCAGAAGACACAAACCATTTCCTAACCAAGTCCTACAACACAAGAGACACATTTTTTAAAGGTAAGACTATGAAAATTTTGTAATTTTGCACAGTCTTTAGACATATCACTTCAGGAAGAAAACTGTCTAAACACTAATAACTAGCCTGCCAAGCTCCTCTCATTGCATCCACGACAGTTACTGGGCACAAAATCAGAGCAGTCCAAACAAGATGCCACAGGGATGGGCAGACAGACATACTCACATTGTCAAAGCCTCAAGCTCTCATCAATTACTTGCCTCTCCTGGTCAGAGAAAGGCTGGACTCATGGGGATGTTCCCAATCCTGTTAAGATTAAGGCCTGGGGCCCAAAGACCTAAAGAAATAATTTCTGTGTAAGTGCCCAGAAACCAGAAAGGAAGATGAACCATGGCCTACTTTTGTTTGCCTTAGCATGTTTAAAAATACGTATTCAGAACACCATGGTTGGCAGTCTCAGGGTTTTTCTTACTAAGGTTACGAACCATAAACTTTAGTTTAGCAAATTATTAGCACAGATATAGACTTCAAAGGGTTGCGAACTATCATCACTGTTAAAAATCTCCTATTTAATGTTTTCCTGAAAGCTGAGGTCTGAAAACAATCTCAAGTTTTATTCCACTCGTTTTTTCCCAGTAATTTTCTGGTTTTACCTACTTAGGGAAACAGCTTGAACTCTGCTAATCTTAAGCGCCACATACAACCCCCCAAAAAGCAGGTTAAAACCAGCAGGTTTACACTGTGTGATTTCTTTTAGCCCTGATTTCTCTCTTACCATTTGGCTGGCCATGCTGCATCCCTAATTATCCTCAGGACTGTCACCCTCATATGCCGACCATGTCCCACTTCCTTACCTGCTACTCTGCACATCCATTGGTGCAGGATTCTCCCTCATAGAGACCTCACCCACAGCCGTGAGGAAATCTGCTCTGACCTTCTGTCACACAAAGAGCAAACGAGGAATAGCTGAGGAGTGAAATATCAATTAACACTGTGCAGCTCAGCTACCTCCAGCTCTGCTCATTACGTGCTTCCTGCCACAAATGTCAGTGGTGTTTAACAGCTTGTTGGGAGCCATGTCTTGTCCACAGCTGATTAGGTTATATAGAAACAATAAAACTGACATAAGGAAGCACATAACAGTATAAGGCTTTTTTCCCCTATAACAGCAGCAAACCTGTTAGCATTTACCCAGACTTGGTGTTTTCTTCTCTTCCTCCCCCCGTTTCTGCAGTACAAAGAAGATGCATTTGTTGGCCTGCATCTACCAGGGAAGGCTCTCTGCAGGCTGCCACCAGAGCACTGTGCCTGTTACCCCTGGCACAGCAGGGCAGGGGCTTCATTGCAATTCATTCAGCAAGGAGGAATCTCCCACGTGTGCCTCTGCCTCACCTGCAGCACTGCCACTGAGTACAGCCACACTTGTCATTAAATCTCCTGCCAGGACACAGCTCAGCAATAGCTTCGAAGAGTTTCCAGAGCAGGAATAATTTCTGCTGTATCCTCACAAACTTAAGTTTGTTTCTTGTTTGTGAACAGAGCCACAGTGGAGGATGACAAATTGACAGGGTGCTAAAGGGGAAATTGTTCTTCACTCCTCTGAACACTTCCTACCAAATGGGATGTGAAAGCTGGGTATTTCAGCATTCTTACTTTGCTCTCCTCAGGACCTCTCACACTTGCTGGGATGGGAAGTCCACCAACGTGTCCAGCAAAGCACTACCTGACCCTGTTCCTCTCTCCACACTGAGCTGGGGCAGACACTTGCTTCAGCCTGCCTGGTGTTATATGGGGGAATTCAGATGACAGGTATTTATGTGCTTGCCATTAAGTTCCACATCATTACACAAAGAATAATTTGTATGATATAGGATTGAAACACAATGCAATTTACATTCACACAAATTAATAATAATTTCTACCAGACTGTTGACCAGATTTTGTCATAAAGATTTGACAGCAGATATTGAAATCTAGCACGCAATCCCTCAAAAATTTAACTTGGAAGATAATTTCAAATTAGGTTAAACATTTAAACTGAATACTAGCTTAAAACCAGTAAAATATAGGACTGGAAGAATCACCTAGTTCTGCACTGAGGTCTAATGTAATATTATTTCAAAAGCTGTGCTCAATCCTACCTTGAAACCAATTGCAAAGTGAAATGATGAACATCAATGAACCAGAATGGCAAGCAGAAGAGGGAGGTACGAACACTGCAAACAAGTGTTAACAATATCAGCTTTTCCATTACAGACACCCTGTCCCCACAGATCTCCAAGTGCTTTACATCCTGCCTTACCCATTAAGTGTAACTAATTAATCTTACAGTACTAGAGTTGTCTGTCAGCTGGGAACACATTCCTGACATTTTCAAGGGATGCTGAGTTAGGCTGAGCTGATCATCTTTCAAGGTAAAGAATATAAGTGGGTTTAAAGTTCTGAGAAACACAGACAACATACATACAGCATATTCCATTTAAAAGAGATATGAACCAGTACAGTTGGGAGAAAAATTATCTGAAATAATGATAAACTGCAAGGAGAGAGAAACTTGGAAAAATATAAGACCTGCACTGCAGAAGATGGAAAACCTGACTTAAGCTTGTAGCAAGATCACAAAGCTAAGAAAAGGAAATTTAAATTTTAGTGTAAAGAGCTACAGTCTAAAAAACCCAGTCATACTGGGAGTGCTGTATCTAGGAAGGGTATCATATGGAATAATGTCATGTGCATTTCTGTCATCATCAGCAAGATGCTAAACTAGAATCCGTGACTTCTTCCGCCTCAACAACTCCATTCCAGTACTGGTAATGTATCTTGCACACCAGGACATGGTATTACTCTTTACCTCCTGCCCTGACTGGCTGGATAATATGGCCATATGCTGATGAAAAACTGCCATGCTCCACCCCAGGATATTTGCATTTCAACAGGGGAAAAAGCAATTTCTGTATATGGACTACACATAGGAAGCACTGTGGATTCCTTTACAAAGAGAAACACATCTTAGACCTAAGACGGTATTATTAACAACTAAAGCTGTGATTCTGCTTTTTTTAGTTTCAAATTAAAAAAAAAAAAGTTGTCCTTTTTAACAAGTAAATAGCACATAAATAACTGCTACTAAATTCAAAGCGACCAGATGAGATGGTGCTTAGCAGAAAAGATAACAGGGTGGATTATGACTTGTGTTTGAATAATGTTTAGCACCAAGAACAGGAAAAGCACATTATGCAATTCTGTCTCTTCTGAAAAGAGCAAATATTTTTTGTTTTGTTTTTAATTATATATATTAGGAGAGAGAAGCCAAGTTTGAGGTCAATTGCTATTCTGGTAAAATCCAAGCAGATGTAGGATTGTCCTTTATGTATCAATAAGGAAAAATGTGATCATACAAATAATCTGTAAAGATACATCATTCCTATTTTCCACTTACCATGTTGTATTTCACTACCAAACACAGGTACCCCATCTGTTTCCTAGGACATTCAGAGTCAGCCTCTGGAAATGCTATTTTCTATTGCTAAACACAGCTATTACAGACAGCCCTATTCAGCTGTTCTTTGCAAAGTAAAGAATGTTTTTAATAGCAACTTCCTTTATATCTACTTTTTTGCCAAACAGCAGGGTCAGTGATACCAACTCACTCTCAAATCCAGCTCTCTTGGATACCACAGCACACAATTTACATGGGGGAATGAGAAAACAGCAAAGTGATAAATTTCAACACAGAACTGAAAGGTTTTTAAGAGAAGGAGGAATTGGGGTAGAGCTCTGAAACACAACAGATTGCAGTCATGAACTCTGGCTAAGAAACAGAGCCACAGGTGGTGGAGCTTGGCAGTGTGAAGCCTGAAGCCACCACGCTGCCTGCAGTGCTGTCAACAAGAGAGCTTGTAGAGGAGACATCAGTCTGTCTTTCAATAATTTATATGAAGAAAACACTGTGAGAAAATAACAACACATTTCTCTACCACATATACTTAAGCAATTCTAATATCCATGCTAGTCATGCCACTTCAGGTTGAATCCTGGCCTCAACAGAGCAAGTCAGGGTAGGGCAGCATTTGAATAGGAAAAAATCAAGTTACATGTGCAAGTTTGCAGTGGCTGTTGGGCAGTGCAGTAAATGGCTCTCACTTCTCCTTCAACAGCCCGAAGCCATTTTAGACTGTTTGTTAAAAATAACTCTGAAAAACATATTTAAAACCCGATCTGGTAAAAGGTCAAATTTTATCTGGTCAACAGCATTCAGATGGTCAAATCTCTTGCAGTCCAATCCCAAGATGGGGGTGTCTTTGCTATTTCTAAACTTATTTAAGAAGAGTGTAGCACAAGACTGTACACTGCAGAAGTTAACACCAATCCATAATGAACTGTTTACTTAAGAGGATCAAATCTACTCACACATTATGAACACCACCCTAAACGGAGGTGGGAGAGGTGCAGGCAATGTGTGACTGTGACCTTGGACTGCACAACTACCAGAATCTACTTAGTCTCACATTAGACATATTCCTCCAAACAAAACAGAAGCCCAACATGTCAAGAGGGAAGATGAAAAATATTGATAAAAACTCACATAGGGAATGACTAAATTTTTAGATGTTGCACTTTGAGATTTAGCGGACTAGAGCAGCTGTGAAAAATCAAAGCTAGGCAAGTAACAGGAAGACACTCTTTATACATACATTCAATTCCAACCCTACAAAACATACCAAAATATTTTTTTAGCAACTGCACATTTCAATTATTTGTCCAAAATAACTTGGTTTTCCATACGGGTACACAGACACATTTTTAGACACTTGTCTTTTTTTACTTTTCCAAATCCATTAGCAACCATGCAGTTACACAGAAATAACATTCTGTTGGGAGCTTTCAATCTGAAAAAAAAGCTGTATTTTTTGCATCCATTGGAATAAAAACATTTTACTTTGTTGCTTTAGCTTGAACAGCAACAAGCCCAAAGGAACAGAGGAAAAATATTTAAAAACATGCTGTTAAGCACTGGGAGTAGGGAAGAAGGGCTACGCTTTATTTAAATTTAGACATAAATGAAAAATATTTTTCTATTTGAATTAGACTGTATTAGTCTTGGCTAGTGGCAATTAAGAGTTCATGAGATGCATACTAACTCATGATTTCAATAATAATGATCCTAGAATATTTTTTTCCCTGTTTTGAAACCATGCAAGCTTAAAAGTACCTATTTTTAAACAAAAGTTTTAGATCTTTTGATATGAAACTTTATCTATAAATAACTATCTTTTACACTGTAAAATTTACAATGCTCTTTTAATTTAGGTTTTAATTTTCTTAAAATCAGCAAAGAACCAACATTGGTATCTATTAAGAAGAAAAACATTCCAAACAAGTAATTAGAGAAAATCCTCTGGTTTGCTGCTTGTTTGATTCTACATTTAGAGAAACATTCCATGGAAAACACTTTTCTGAAGCTTTGACTCTTTTATACATCATTGAAAGAGTAAGACAGACAATCCACTTCAGTCTTAATGCAACATGTCCAGTTCCTAAAAGTTTAAATACTTTACATTCTAAACATTGTTTCTTTTGATACCACAGGCCACGTGGGGCAACTTACTACTCTTCCAGATTGTTATATGGCATCTTTGTGACTCATCTGGATAACAAAGAAAATACAGCAAAGTTTTTCTGTTCAGTGACTCTAGTTTCCTACTAGAACAGTGTACATAGCATTTCACCCTCTGCAAAAAAAAAAGCTGTATGGTGTGAGGTGTAAGAGAAAGAAAAGGTTACCTGCAGTGTGACGATGTCTTGCCGAGTGAAAGGCTCATCTGTCAGGAGATCCTTGTAGCTCTTCGGTTTTATGTTCAGCTGCTCAACTGCCTAACAGCCAGGCAAAGGACACAGACAGCAAAAATCAGATTCTCGTGTGTAAATGTTACAAGTAAACATGTGATATCAATAAAATCTTGAAGTACACATCATAAAGAAAACAACACTGGATATGGATTCATTAATTGAAGGATTTCTTTGCTACTGAAAAAATAAATAAACCTGCTTTTACAGTAAGGATTATACAAAGAAGTCACGATTAAAATTCCACTTGGGTTCACATAAATGTTCACAAAACATGAATAAAAATGCAGTTTAAGTGTCCATTAAGGCATTTTTTCTCCTATTCCCCCAGCTCCAGCTAAAATGCTCTTTTTCATTCACTAATATGAATAGAAATGAGGCAATTTGTGTTTTTGTGATGACACTGTATCAAAAAGAAGACAACAGAAAATTTGGCTATTATTTCAACTGAGGAGCATGTAAGAGCTACTTATTTTGAAATACAAGATTCAGTACATGCAGATTAACTTAAGGTTTTAGAAATATTATTTAATTCATATTCTGAAGTTGTTCCTATTTTGAAGGCTAAAGTTGGACAACAATTTGTGAAGTTAGTTCATCTCCCTGTCCTTTAATTTCCCTGGCTGTAAAACAAGAATAAAATTTACCTGTGTTTCTAAACCATTTTGTGATCTTTACTGAAATGCACCAAGTATAAAATAGTAGTAATGGAATGCAACAGAGAACCTACCTCATAGGCAAACACATTTCCAGTAGTCTTGATGGCCACAATATGGGAGTTATTGGTAAATACAGTAAACAGCACTGGACAGTGATACTTGCCTGATAGAGGGAAAAAAGTTTAAATTTCACACGAAGACCTGTAACTGTTTTGAAACAGCTAATTTCTCTGATCTCTGTGGATGATATTTACATTAATTTTTAATATAAAGTGTAACTTCAGTGTGTATTCAATGGTGTTTCAACAACGTTTTGATTCTCCAATGACAGAAAAGGTGCTAGAAAAAGTAACAGTTAAGAGAACTATAAAACAAGCAAGGAAAATGCAGTTCTGAAATCTATTGCCTTCAATCCCCCAACACGGAACTTTGTCCAGCTTGCTTGATACTTATGAAATACCACAGTACAATTGCTACTGTTGTAATCAAAGATCTATTGATAACATGAGCCTGTACCTTGTAACGAGTCCAGTGCTCTGTATCACTCTTGTTCCCAGGAATAAAAGTTTAGCTTACAGCCTACAGAAAAGTTCACAACAGCTGTTGTGCTTTAAGCAGGGGGAGCATTTTGTATTCAAATGTGGCAAGCAGAATGCCATTAAATCTGAACACGTTACTCAATAAGGTACCCAGCTTCTGCTCTAATCAAGCTGTGAATTTTCCCAGGAGGGTCAGCACAAATATTAAGCAAGTCAACAGCAAGCAAACTGATGGGAGGCAATGTAGGAGGAAAAAGAAAAATGTCTGGATAATCTCAGCAGAAAGCAATTAGAAGAAGGTTATTAATACTTGATCAGTTTGCTAGACCTGGGGGTTTGAGTGAGATTTTTGAAATAAGTTGAGCCTATTTGGTTCTTTTTTTCCTAGTTACCATTTGAAAATCAAAGTTGGGCCTATTTGGTTCTTGTTTTTCAAATTACCATTTGAAAATCAAAACCAGCAGGGAGGCCAGAACAGGCTGCTCCCAGCACCTGTGAGGACAGGGGAGGCAAACACTTAGAGAGACTGTGCTCACTGTGCCATCAGAGGCAGCTCTGCCTCCCTGCCTAAGTCAAAGCTGAGGACACTTTTGTTAATGCCACCAGGGCTGAAGGAAAGCCATTGCCACAAGGGACTGAAACTCAAGAAGTTTAGAAAGGGATTTTTGGAAGTGGCATCAGGGTATGGCCCAACTGATGGATACAGAAACACTCTGGTAAAATGTGAGGCCTTGTTCCAGCTTCATAAAAAAGAGCAAGTCACCATATTCTCAGTTCTAGGACAAGCAAAACTACTGAGGGCACACACATGTTGATCGGGATAGAAGGTACTCAACTCATAAGTGATCACTAAATGTGAGAAACTGCAATGTCCAAAGACCTTTTGCATCATATTTCTGTGTGAACAGAGAAGATCCTACATATGTAGCAACCATTCCACATCTTACAATTTAAAGAAAAGTTTGCTGATAGACAGAAATGCAACATTTAATTTTTGTCTTTCGTTGCATTTTCCCGTGATTGGTTAATGACACAGAATGCACCTTTTTAAGGAAAAGGCTTCTAAGACTGTATGGCTGTTGTCATTCCACGCCAGCATTATGAACTGGACTTCTTCAGGGAAAGCACAATGTCATGGTACCTTTCAAAAGCTTTGGCCACACTGACTGATGACCAATTTTTAACACCCTGCTCTTGAGACAGATGGAACACAAGGTGCAGAAGAAATCTATCAGCTACAGAAAAGAGCTTGTAATCCACAGATTTTGGTAAAATAAGGAGACAGACACTCCAGAATTTTATTCCCACCTAATCTTTGCCATTCTCATTTCAAAGAAATCATTATCTGCTTTGTAGAAGATGAATTCATCTCCACTCTTCTCTTTTGTTCCTACCATGCTCTCTTAGGAAGCAGATTTTATATCTTGCAGAAATAAAACTCGAGGCAACTGTCTTGTGTGCTTCTATTCATAAAATCCCACGTGTTCATTTAAGTCTAATCCCTTTTATAAACAAAAAGCTGTTCAAAACCAAGTGAACAGCAAATATTGCCACAGGCAAGTTAGAAATAAGATAACATTACAGAAATTTCACTCTTTCTGATTCTTTCCTTAAAGTAAACAGTACCTTAGTGCAGTAGCAGCTATAGTAAAGTGAAATTGCTGAATAATTTACAGCTCCCCAGTGTAAAGAAAAAGAGAAATGGAACTTTGAAGGTAAACATATCACTCACAAGAAGCAATTACTCTACTCAAAAAATAAAAACCATGATAGAGAACACAAACTACTTAAGTTCACCATGAGGTAAGGCAAACCAGAATTTATTGAAGAACTCATTAAGGAAAAAAAACCAACAAAACACCACCACAGAAAATGACTGCACTTACCTTCACTGTTTTTAGCAAAATTCAGTTTTATAAGTGATTTGGCATCCAGTTTCTAAAGAAAATAAAGCATTAAAAAGATTAATCACAACAGAATGTAACCATGGAAATAAGAGGAAACTGTAACATCACTGTTAGGACTTTAATAGTACATAATTTATTAATAATATATTGCAAGTCGTCTGAATCATCAGAACCCTGGGAATTCAAGTCACAGACAGCCCACAAAAACAAGGCTCAGGGAGCCTGAGAACTGGGATACATTTGTTTACAGGGCTGTATTTGACACAGTACAGTGCTAACCATGGGGAATCAGCTCAAGGAGTTGCACAACTCTTAGCACAGACTGAAAAGGGAGTTTGCATGAAAAGCTAAGAGGCAAAGATCATCACTGCTGATAAGAAAGGGCAATTCAGCAGGGACCTCTGATGAAAGTCATAAAGCCAGCAAACCATTTTGGCAATCAAGCTCAATGCCTTTTCTGAAATAACTGTAATTTTCCTTTTACTCAGGAAATGCGCAGTGGAGCCCACATGACAGCCAGCAATAATAAAGAGAAACGGAGGCACAGGTTCTCTGGAGAGGCACTTGGGGTCACAAAGGGAGTCCCAGGAGGGATTTTCAGCCACTTAATCCCCAGGTAACAATTCCACTGAACAGGGAACTGAGATGACAGCCAAGGTTGGGATAATGTTCTCCAGCTCTAGAGAGGACACTGCAAACTGAGCTACTCCTGCTCTCCCATGCTTCATCAGAAGGATGTCTATGGCATTTTTCTGCTGCCCTCTCTCTGGAAGGGTTTTCTGACATGGGAAAAGAAGAGCTGTTGGGCTGGCAAACATTTCTGGACAATCAGGCTGCTCCTGTCCTGCAGCCTTCCCTAAGACATGGAAGCTGCAAACACACCCAAAATAACAGTGAACCTTCAGTAACATGACAGGCCCACGTATGCCAGTCATTCCATGGGGTCAGTATGTGATTTGGGTACATCACAGGCAAGAGAGGGCACATCACAGCCTGGGTGATCCCACCAGCACAGCCTGCTGGGATGGTCTGGTAGTGCTCGACTGGGGCACCCAGCTGGAGACGAAAAGTCCAGCCCAACGAGCTGCAGGGCTGAGTCAGGATCTGAGACTTATAAAAAAACAAACCCTTTGATTGTATCAGCTGTCAGAGACAGTTTCACTGCCAAATGGATCCTTAAAAGCACACACAGCACAGGCCTTTTAAAAGAAACAATCGGTTCTCTTCTCAAAACACACACCTGAAGAGATTAGGGAGGTTTTTATAACCCAGACAGCTCTTAATAAACAGCTACGAGTGGAGATCTGCCAGCCCCGGTGCCGACACTGCTACTTCAATCATTATGGCAAAGAGCAATGAAGAAATCGTGTAAAACTAAGTTAGTGGGCTTTCTGTGCCTAATCAAAATTCATATTCTTGGTTTACAGAGTACATGTTATGACAGCTGGACTCATTCGTTTATAGAAGGCGCTTCTCAAATTGCTCTCAACCAACTGGCAGGCTCATTTGCTGCCAGAAAGGTAACAATCTCTCTAATTTATTAGCAGGAAGAGCAATGAGAGCTAGTAGGAATAAGGTGGGAATGGAAAAAAGAGGCCAGGTTCGGTTATATTTAGTTATGTGATGGAAGACCAGTACCGCTGCTTTTTCTTAAGTGGATTCTCAAAAAAACCACCCACAACACTCCAATAGCTGCCCACTGTTGGGGTACAAAGGACAGCAAAGGCAATGGCAGCTTCTGAAATGACTAAGTGAATGCAGAGATTTATTTATTTATTTATCTTCTTACAAGAAAAAATTATCAAAGAAGTAGTAGGGGAACTGCAGAGTTGCCAAAATTATCATCTGATCCTGGACAGATACGTTCAACCTAAACAACTGTTAACACGAAGCAGCATCCATCTGTGCACATGTTGTGCAACAGCCCAAAAATTATGTTTCAGAGAAAGCTTCTTTAGAAATACAACCACTGGAAACATTGATAATTTCAAGAAAGGTCCTTAAATTATCCTCCTGGCAGACCTGAGGTATGCCCAAAACATATGAGCACCTTTAAAGAAAAATGAAAACAGTTCCCTAAGAAACAGTTTAGCATGATTAAAGATTCAGATTTATACCTTGACAGAAATTTAGTAGAAAAGACAGACTAAACTGCTGTGCAGACTTTAAAGGTAGCAAAAGCTGCAGTGCACTGTTTCATCTGTCACCGTATGATGTATTGTTAGAAGAGCTGCCAAGTCCTCGGACTCTCACTCCACACCCAGGGAAATAGTATGGTATTTCAGGTCATACCTTTCCATAATATGGAAAAAGGTTATTTTTCAGCATCAGTTACTCATGGTGCATCAGCTGCTTGTGCTGGATCTGCTCCCCACAGAGACCAGCACTTACACAGTCTTATGTCAACAGTAAATAAAAAACAATGATTGTCATACAGGAGTTGAAATACTGCCAGGAGTGAGAACCCTGTAGTGAAGTGCTGTACGAATATTACAAACTTTTATTGCCACAGGCTGGCCTTCTATCAGGCTTCTCTTGAAGAAGTGACCTTGACACGTCAGCTTTGGAGTAGCCCTGTGCTTTGGCTTGCGTGGCAAGGCAAGAGGGAGATTTAGTGTTTAGTCAAAGGAAATCTCTGGAGCCTCAGAACAGCAAAACCAGGTGATGATCTGCTGCAAAGGATTGCTCTGTGCCCAGGACCAGGCTACAGGATCTGGCAACTGCACACAGAGCAGCCACAAAGGAGGGAGTCCACACACCAGGACTTCCAGAAGGTCCAGTTTTGAAACACCTACACATTACCCAGGAAAGTGTAAAAGGACATGATATAGGCCACCTGTATAATATCATTTTTTTCCTCTCATTTCACACAAAACCAGGATTATCTTGCATGTGGGTGAATCTCCTTTTATTTATTCTCCATCAAAAGTCAAAGCTTTCCAAGTACCATCACACAGTTTGTTGCCATGGAAATGACTGTTATGCCACAAACGGGTGCCGATCTTCATGGGAAGAGACAGCAGGAGTGAATGAATCCTAAAATGAGTTAAAGCACTTGTTTTCATGTATTTTTTATTATTAATAAGGCTTAAAAGAGAACAAATGTTGCATACATAGCTCAAGTTCAAAACTATTTTCGACCTGAGTTTCCCTGACACACACCCACCATCCAGTTTCAGCCACGCTCCAGTTAAGAAAGCAAGAGGGAAAAAAGTGTTTATTAAAAACACTTGATCTAATTAAATTCTAAATTCCTAATGAAAATGAAAAGGCCACAAGCATCTGCCACTTCCCTTAAGCAGAAATAAGAGCCGCATATTCCCTTCTAAAAATATTTTATGCAGAAATACTGGAAAGCAGACGCATTTCATGGCACGTAGTGCCAGCTGCTCCACAGCAAGGAAGGGCTAAAAAAAAAACAAATGCAAAACCGTGCGAGCTCTTTTCTCAGCTGACTCCTCTCTCACAGGCACACTTCCACAAAGGCAGCCAAGGCTACTTTTGGCCATGACCTACTTTCCTGCGGCAGCAAGAAGCCCCAGCGCCCCGCACGCTCTCATCTGTCAGCTGACAGCAGTGGCTCCTGCGGGATCCCAAAGGGCAGCATCCTTTATTGATACCCAGGCAGAGGTGATGACGCCACGGAGGTTAGTGGGGCACTGTGGCAGCTCGCGGATGGAACACGCCAATTGTTTCGAATTAAATCACTCTCTGTCATCGCTGGGTGGCTCATGCAGATATGACCTACAATCCCCACGCATCAATTAGTTACACTCGCTGAATCTCTTTGGTCTCTGGCTGCACGTTCTTCTTGTTAATGAGGCTCTGACCCTGTTGGATATGCACCAGCCTGAAAAGCAATCAAAAAGGGCTCCACTGATTCTCTACCCACACATGGGCAGAGCTGGTGACGTGCAGCAAGTACTGCGTTTAGTAAAGACAGACTTTCCCATCCTACCAACAGTAACTGAGTAAGTGTTCAAATGTTCAGCACTTGGGGATTGGACCCCCTGATCGGACACACTGAATGGCCTCTGTCAGGAACACACAAAAATCCAGGGAAGCTAGTATTGGGGTTGTGTGGCCAGGTTTTTGTAGCAGGAGGCTACAAGGCTTCTGTGAGAAGCTGCTGGAAGCTTCTGCTGTGTCCAGCTGGCTCCAGGATGGACATGCTGCTGGCCAAGGCTGGGACAATCAGAAACGGTGGTAAGGCCTCTGGGATAACTTATCTAAGAAGAAAATCTCTTCTTACCCTTATCTCAACCCATGAACCCCCAGTGACATTTTCTCTCCCCTGTCCAGTTGTGGAGGACCAGGGAGAGAGGGGCTTTGGCAGTGCCTGGGGTCCAGCCAGGGCCAACACACTACATGGGGAAAAATTAATGTGTCACATCTGAACTGGTTCATAACAGGAGGTCAAAAGTCATTCAGAGCTGGCATGGCCATTTGATGGTTTTTCATCCCACCAAAACAAGAAACACAGAGTTACCTCAAGCAGAAGAGAAAGCCAGAACAAGCACTAATATTGAAACGCAGTGCTGCTACCAAGTACCAAGCTTAGCTTAACAACAGCAAACGAATTTTGTATTACATGCTTTGGTTTCTTTAGAGATGAGACCTGTTACGTATAACTTGGCATACAACTTCCCATTTTAAGAAGCCCTCTTACAATTTTCCTTGCTACAAAATCTTCACAAAAAATGGGGACATGAATTCAATGAATAGTACTGGAATAATTCCATGTATAATGTTACTTATTTCAGATCCTGTGAACGGATTTAATGATGATAAAGGGCATTGGAAATCCTCAGGTCTACACATTAGGGTTTACAATTGGAAACAGCAGCACTGTTTTAACAAGATAAGCCATCTATGTGTAGTTTAACACTGCATGAAAAATTTGGGCTCAGCAGCCAAGAGACCAGAACAGCCTCACAATTCAAGGTATTATTTCTACGTTCGATTCAACAACAAAAATGCTCCATATTTATCACAGCTGCCTACCTAATGCTAAAAAGATACCCTCAATTCACATTCTTGGATGAAGCTGCTGTTTAACTGCAGTTTTCATGTACTGCTGGGCTAGAATGGAAATGGACACAGAAGATCCTTCATTACACACTTCCAGACCACTGTATTTACATATTTAAAAGTTAATTAAACTGACACCATATGGTCACCAAAGCCTTGTCCAGAGAACCATAAAGATATGGTTGATAACACACACGGCTCACAGATACCAGCAATAATGCTGCTCTATCAAAGAGCACATTAACAGAAATTACCATGAGAAAAAGATGTGTGGCTGCATTGCAAGATCAAACCTGCAGTCTTAATGCAGTCAGAAGTCTACCAATCCAGAGACCCACAGCCAAATACAGTTCAAAGAAAATAAAGCTTTGCAGAAGCACCAAAAATCTAGTCTCCAATTTTAGTGAAAAACAGGCAAGTAAAGATCTGTGGGAAACCTCATGCTGCATCTCATTTAAGGCTAGAGCGCTTCACAGCTGCTAGTTTTTCAAGTGTCACAGTCACAAAATCCCATCCAATGTGCACACTTACACCAAAACACAGAAAAGGAAAAGAAGAGACCATCTGTTCAGTCTGTAAAACCTAGATGTAAATACCTTTTTGCTGTAAGGGACATAATGCATTAGAAATAATGGTGGACATGTTTATCTGCCGTGTCCAGAGGCAGGTTACTGGATCAAACACTGCCCACCACCAGCACAGTCAGCAAGGTGTGAAGGAGGAACAGCAGCTTGACCAGTGACTCATGACACTGGAAGGTTTTATATGTCTTTTTTTGATAAAGCACTTGAGCAGAAAGTAGAGGCAAATCTCATCTTCTTCACCCTCGCTGTTTCCCAAAGATACAGGGAATTGAAAAATAAATCCCCTTTTTAGGACAGATAAAGGCTAACTATTAGTAGTGCTGGGTACACTGCTGTAAAACACACAAACAACTCTGGTAAAGAAAGAACCAGCTATCCATGTTTGTCAGCAACAAAGGAGAATGGGAAATTTTCAGAAAACTCCAAAAAGGAGTTATCTGTCAGGATATGACTCAGTGGGATTTTCATCCCCTTGATCACCCCTGTGTTTTATGACCATTTCCAGTTACGACACATGACTTCCTGATCATTCCTCAGGGCAGGAATCATGTCCTCATATGTTTCTATCCAGGGGCCTTGAAAATTTATGGTCACTAGTCAATTATTAATGCATTTAGACTGTTGAGTAAAAGCTAATAATTTCTGAGGCCAATGAGGTAAGACGACACGGCTCAGTTGCTGCATATTGAAGAGTTCATCTCGTTCAAAGTGGATTCTGGGCATTGGAGCAGCAGCCTGTGTCTGCTGCTCCAGACAAAAATGCACCTGGAGAGAGATGCTTGACGACGACAGCTGTAACCACCCATGTCTGAAAGGCTGCTACTGCCCACAGAAACACAGGCAGCAACATCCAACTGGAAACAACAAAAAAAAAGAGAAAAAGAGGAACTACTGCTCATCCTGGCTACTTATAAATAAATACCTGCTTCTGAAATTACCCAGCCTACCAAAAGAAAATGCAATTAATTGCCATTTTCTCAAAGCACCTTTCCTCTCACATACACTGAAATGGTTTTTGGTCTTACACTATCACGTCTAATATATCAAAGTATTATCAAAGTATTTCAGGAAGAGATTAGAAAATATTCCCACCACTGTAGCAGGCACTCACACAGCATTTACTGTGTATAATTAAGATTAACTCTGTTCAAAGAAGATCTATCCAAATTTAAGAGATGTGGAGGAGAACTCTGACCATGTAGGGTATGGAGAACTTAAAGGTATGAAGAACATCTGAGAGGAAAATACAAGTCTCAACAACAAAATGTCAAGAAAGCATTAAATTCCTTCATGCCAAATACACAGCTGTAAACACTAACAGAGAGAAGCACAATTTTGGCACAAATACAAACAAGACTAAGCTGGTCAAACCCAAAATTTACAGAAGATATGTATCAGATGAAAAACCATCAGCAGAAGCTCTCAGCAGCCATAGCAGGCAGAAAGCAAACACTGGTTCAAGACAGAGCACGCAGTTTGCAAAGCAGACTGAGACAGCTGAAGACCTCAGACAGTCTTCCAGTTTTCTGCTCCTGATCATTTCACTCCTCTTACTGCAACACATGAAAACCAAGCTCGATTTGTCTGAATCATTTTTCAACAACAAAGCTTCCCTTGGCTTTATTTCTGTAAGCTTTGTTCTCTGCTCTGTAATAAGCTGTTACTCACCCAGAAAAAAACTGTATTCCCACCCCACACTGAAACTTTTCTTACAAATAAACAGGAAAAAAACCTCACTTCAAATATACAGGAAAAATATGGTAAGTTTAACAAAAGGGGGAAAAAGGGGGCAATTGACATTTAAACTTATGCAATATCTGAAGGCCTGAGTTGCATCAGACAAATTAAGAAATACACTTTGAATTTCAAAGCTGAAGATGTGCTGACTTCTTCTGACATGTATGTGAAAGGAGTTCTCTAGAGAAAAATTAAAATTCTCAGTTATACATCACTCATATTACATCCAAATGAGACCTGAAGTTACTGATCCACCTAAATGATCACTCATTTCCAAAGCCCCAAGGAGAAAACACAGCAGACTACTTGGATTTCAGGTGCTGTGCTCTGATGCTGAGGAAAAAAACAATGTGAGAGGGATATGACTCACCCTGAATTCCACATAATGAAAATTATCTCAACTGGTCAACCTATTTAGCTCTTAATTAGACAGTCCCAGCACTCTAGATATGGAAAACTGATGTGGACATAGCCTGCCTGTAGAAGTCTCCACAGCATTTTCCTGCCAGTATTTTGTATCTAGACAGAAGATGAAAATGCTCAAAGTAAGCACAATCTCTTTGGGAACAGTAAGTGCAGAAAACTTTTCAAGACAAAGACATGAAAAAGCACAAGGAAAATCTGACTCCAGCTTCAACGTGCCAGTTTTAGATGATCATCAGAATGCTAAGGTAACATTACCACCAGGTTACAGAAAGGCCTCAACAAACACTCTGAAAATGCCTCCCACCAAACATTATCTACAGCTACTGCATTTTCCTGACAATGTACACTGCTACACTGGCCTGAATGGGGTCACCTTCAAATCACAGGTTTTTGTCTGATGACATCCATTATTTGCTGCTCATTATCTAGAAACACACCTGGAATAACACAATTAAAGCAGCAACCTGCAGTAAATTACCTCACAGACCATAGAACTGAGTTAAAAGCCATCGTCACTGTTGATTTAGCCAGTAAGGGTCACATGAAATTTGAACTTGTCCTCTTCCCAGTTCAGGCCCAAGATTTGTTCCACTTGACTCAGGGTTGGATGAGTTTTGTCTGTGACTGTGATCTCAACACCTCTGACTCAGTAATGTGTGAAGCTCATCCAACCCACTTTCAGGAATCCATTCCTGAAACACAGGGATCCTGCACTGATTATGTGACAGAGATGGAAAGCAATTTGTAGTGAACCATAAAGTCCTGGTGGGAACTTGAACTGTGCTTTAACACCTGTTCCTACAGTACTTGATATTTCCCGCATTGCTCACACACTGCAGTTTCTTTATTCGGAATATTGAAAAAGCAGAAAAAAATACCTAAGCCCTCCTTCTCATTATGTTCACTCTCTGGGTGAAAAAACAATTATCAATGTTTTCTATTTCTATCTCTATGCTCTCAAAATACAAACATGGTAAAAACACTTCTATGTTTAAGGAAGTTTCACCTTTGCCCCTATTTCTGCATCCTCTTCAGACAGGATTTCCCTTATTTAGATAGCCAAAGACTTTTTTAGTGCATTAAAAAAAAAGTGTTGTAAGGTTGTTTGTTCCTTTTTAAAATGAGATTAACAAATTAGCAGTAAAAGAAGTAATCTTCTTCATATCCTCTTCATTAAACCAGGTCAGCAAGCTACACTGCAAAACCAGCAACTGATTTCTGTGGGATTTATG
Organism: Corvus kubaryi; assembly: GCF_017639235.1. Lineage (NCBI taxonomy): Eukaryota > Metazoa > Chordata > Aves > Passeriformes > Corvidae > Corvus > Corvus kubaryi. The sequence goes on from NW_024581124.1 coordinate 791,425, forward strand.
AGACTCACTGAAATCTAGCTGACCAAATTGAAAAGAAATCATGATTTCAACAATAAAATGAAGTAACAATAGCTGCCAGCATTTGGAAGATCAATATATTTAAGGAATGTATTTGAGAATGATTTTCCAAGTTTTGAAATAACAGATTTAGTTGCAATTTTTTCTTTTGAGGGTAAGAAGTTACAGGTTTTGAAAGTGCCTATAATTATTATGGCAAGCATCATCTTACCAACCTTACTTCAAACAAATGATTGATAAAAAGGGCACTGTTTACATTCCTCATGAGCAGTGCTGGAGGGAGGAGGTGTCCACTGCAGGCTGCCATTGCTGCAGGGTATTGCAGGTACAAGCTCTCTGGTGCTTCCAAAGCCCAGATCAGACAGGCTTACTGCAGGAGCCAGGCACCTGTACTGCCACAATTATTTCATCATTTTAGTCATAACTTCACCTCAAGTCAGCTTTATTTGGTAAATACAGGATTAAAGAGTGTGGGAGAAAAATAGCAAATATTTGTATTGTACACAGAGCAAAGCTTTGTGTCCAGCTCTCTCTTTTTAAAAGGCAGTTGTCTCACTGGGAAAAGTCAGGGGTTTTTAGCCTTCTGACTCCAAAGTTGGTTCTCATTTTCCATGTCAGTGGCTCTGCCTTCTATTATTTCTTCATATGCACCAGACTCCTCTTTATGGTTATCTTCAGAGGCAGCCTAAGCAAAAGGCTTTTCTAACCTGTAAAAAACCCTCAGAATTTATAAAAAGTTTCCTCCTTAACCTAGTGAGAAGCTAAAACCTTGTGATGCTTAAGAAAACACCCTCTCTGGCCTGCAGGTCTGGATCTTAACCTTGCATGAGATGCGGCAAAGCACAAATTCTGTTCTGCCTCATTCAGACCAGAAATGTGACTCTCAGTCTCATAAATTCACCACACAGCATCTTCAGGTCTCCTAAGCTAACTCTTAGGCCAGGCTAAATTAACTGGACTGAAACGAATTAACTGGCTTTCCAGTGTCCAAAAGAATTAAATTCCCAAAGAAAAGGGGGAACAAGGGACAAAGACAGTAGCTACTTCTGAGACAAGGGAACAGAGATATTTGCCCAAGGTTACAGAGCCTTGATAGGGGCTGAAAGTACAGCCACAACAATCTGGTCTGCCCACACACAGTGACAATGTCACTGAACCAGAGTGGAAAAAATAGATATTGACATCAGACACATTACAATGCACAGGAGGAAAAATAGCTCAGCCCACATGTAACATATCCACGCAACAAAGAAGAACAATTTCCTTGAAATTCCTGTCAAAAGGCATGCTAATCTGTTCATATTTGAGATTCCAATCAACCAGACATGCTCTGGCCAATCTCACTACTTGAAACAGGTATCCTGATCCCAGCTGGCTGCCTCCTGTGGGCACACTGGTCAGGCTGTCAGAACGTCACTACATGAAACATTCTGGCAAGCCTGCAACACTCTGCAAGCCCAAGATGCCAAAGTGCTGTTGTCAGTAAAAAGGAATGAGCTAACTATCACTTTCCTCTTTATTCTATGCAATTTTAGCGTAAGGATAAGCCAGGGCAGTGTCCTGACAAAGCTGACAAAACAAGTGAGCCAATGCCAACTGACAGACTGTAGTTCAGCTGCAAGCAATGCACTGCTTCCTCCAAAATTATTAGTGTAGCAGTAAAACAAGCAGTTTTTACACCAATGCATTCTTAAAAAGTGTGGGGGGGGATAAATCTAAAGTTACTTTCTAGAATAGCTCATGGTAAATTCTAGACAAAGGTCAATGGTGATTTGCACTGCAGCATTTCTTTAAAAACAAAGGCTAGTCCAATAGTTTAGGATTCAGAAGAATCAGAGAAATCCCTCGTAGATCAGTTCACAAACAACCAATTAATAAAAGACTAGCACAGTCCTACCCCCTGGAACACAGCAAAATATACTAATGACTGCAAGGCTCTCCAGTTCTCCACTGAGGGGTCCACTTCAGAAATAAGACAGCTAGACAGAACCAGTGAGTGCCAAGAGTGCACCATTAACACCCCATTTTCAAACAGTCTATTGACTTCTCTAAAGTATCTGTCCTGTAGCAAACCACAACCAGAGAAGTACAAGCCACAAAGGGTTTCATTACTATTTTTTACTTCAAGACAAATAAACAGAAAAATTCTCCAGAGCCTCATCACCAACCTGTGCAAAGTAACTTCATAAGTTACTGTACACAACATGGCATTGCAGCTAATCTGGCTCAATACCTCTCTAAATAAAGAGAGTCCTGAGTTTCTCTAAGTCATCAATTCATTATGAAAGATACTTTGTGGTTTCCATGAACAAGCTGCACAGGAAACAGAGGGTGCACGCACAGTGACAGATTCAACAGAGGACAGAGCGGTCCAGAGATGCACAAGCTCAATTCACTGACTTCCTCTGCCACCTACCCTGCCTTATCCCAGCACTCCTATCCCATTCCTGTCCAATGCCATCCTCCCCTTCCAAAAACCTGAGCTATCCCTCTGAAAAATAAAATCTAAATACAATCCTTCTTTCAACCCCACTCTTCAACTTAGAGCTCCACAGGGCTGGATTCAGCAGGGCTGTGTGCTATTCTGGAGAACAAGTGTCTCCTCTTTCTTCCAATTGATCTGGAACACCTTGGTCCTGTGGAGGAGAGAGCTGTACAAGCACCAGTCCACCACAGAACAAAAGGGGGAAGAAAGGGCTCCCCAGACAGTGATACAGAGGAAAAGGGGTGGATGCACACTGAGGAGAGCTGGAAGTGCACTGCAGATCAACTACAGAGGCAAAAGTCTGGTAAACTAACAGGTGTCAAGGCCTGAATTCATTTAAACATTTATGGTTCACCAACTATATTCTGCACAGTCTCCCTCTCTCTCCATTGCACAACACAATCAGGCACGTTACACTTCTTGCTTAGCATTTACTTGAAGCAATTTTAAACCACATCATGGTTCACAGTCTGCAATGAGCTGCTCTGAGTGAAAAAAAATGATCTGGTAGCACCCCAAAACTCCCAACCAATGCAGAGAGCAGCAAGGTTGGTGAGAGGCTGGCGAAAACAAATGAAATAGCTGTAATTTCATTCCTTCTCAACAACACACTGGCCTCTTCACGTGTGAAGAAACACCTTCAATCATCTCACCATTGCACAAACACACCTGCAGGAAGATATTAAGTCTCAGACAGGCTGTTCATGTTTAGAGTTTGGAATGTTGCACCTGTAAGCTTTTCCTCGTATCTGTCCGACGGGAAGATCTTTAATCAAACACAAGATGTTTCAGAAGGCATCTCACAGCCCAGAGCCATCGGCAATCCTGGGCAACGGCTGCCACCCAGTGCCTGGAAAAGTAACTGCACACACTGAAGGAAAAGACAAATCTCAGCTGCTCAAGCAACAGTTTCTGCTTAAAATTTTCCCCTATGCCCTCATAAACAATGCACTTTAACACATCAGAAAAAAAAATTAATTCCAACAGGGAAATATTTCCTCTACTTCCTGTTTATTCAGTGTTTTACAACTTCATGCTATTACAGAAAGCAATCCCTTCATAATTGTCATTTACGCAGAAAAAGGGGGGAGAGACCCACAAAAGTTTCTCTCACAGTGAACCATGATGGCAGAAGCTTTCTGAAATATACTGTCATGATAACTCAAAAGATTCTGTAGTGTAAGCTTTCCATTCATAATATCATCTATTAATCTCCTCAATCTGCATGATGCCAAATATCCTTTGGGTTAAGAAACATTGCTGCAAGTTTAAACCCAGATGGAGAGGTGCCAGCCCCTTGCCCTGTAGAGACCAGAATTCTGCTTATATGAGGCAGCAGTAGAGTCTTTTCCATCAATGAGCAGTTAGGCTTTCTGGGCAGCACCAGCATAACAACAGTTTGTATTTCCATCTATACAGATGCTCATTATGCCACAGCTGGAAGGCTGGGAGTTCATATAAATGGGAGTTCATATAAATGAACCACTCACCTCTGCCCTATTTACAATCCAATTACAAAAAATATATAGATGTAATGCTCTCCTTTCTTTCACACACCTTCAAAACTGTGCTCCCATTCAATCTCTTTTGCTTTCACTAAGGCATTTTTGTTTCTCCAAAACATTAAATTAAAAACTGAGCATAAAGAAAGCAAAGACATGATATGAATACACCCATCACTACTTACTTCTCCTGTGATTGGATTGGTTCCATATTTCTTTATCCAAGGAACAATGCTCCTGAAAAGAGAAGGGATAAAGTAATTTGTGACAAGCACCATCAGAAACCTCTACTGATGGCCACGATGGTTTTTGCTAACTTGCAAAGACCAAATGATGGTTACACAGCTGTAAGCAGTTCAACAACAGGAAAATGAAGCTAAGTACAGACAGGAACTTACAGGATGTCAAAGACTGTCCCATCTGGTGTGCACACTGGGTATTCAAATGGCTGCAGAGACAAACTGGAAAAAAGAGAACACACTCTTGTTAGCAAAATCAGCTGGAAATCACGATGTAATTGGCAATCACATTCAGCATCCCTTGTTAGGGATGCTTCCATAATCCTGGCAGCTGTTAGCTCCTCTGTATGGAAGGCAACTTCCTGAACTACCCAAGTAACAAGGATTTCTAACCCACTTCTACCAACTCTCTTCCTTCACTCCTGCACTTCAAGTAGTAAACTCTAAACAGAAAAAAGTAGCAGAAATATTTTTCAAGCTACCTTTATCACTATCTCAGCAAGATGAGAGACTGACCAAGCACATTCTGAGCAGGGACAAGTAGATTTGAACCCTGATTACACAGATTTGAAGGAGTGGGATGTACACAGTAATTGTTCTGCATTATTTTATCACTTGTGTATTCTTTCAGCCATCACCTCCAACCTCTGCAGACACTGATCATGGGTCACACAGACTTTGTTTCAGTTCTTATTCAACTTGTTCTTGCCATGCTACTGCCCCAGCAGGCACAAGTCAATGAAAGTAATTGCCTCAGAAGAAGATGGCTTTAGTTCAGTGTCACCAGCCTGATAACTAGATGTGTCATTTTATAATGATAATGTAAATTTGTTGTCTTACCTGCAGTGATCAAATGATAAACGTCTAAAATTGGTCCGTGGAAGGTCTGTTTATGGAAAAAGAAAACCCACACAACGGTTTTAATAAATACATGGTATTCTAGGTAACAAAGAAACACTTTAAAGTTACATTTTGCTACATAAACCGTGGCAATTTACTGATGACAAGGATAAACACATGACTGTAACTAAAATTTCTGAACTGAAATTACACTGCCGGAAAAAGGTCACAACAGAGCTCTGACAGACCGACAGCGCTGAATTTAAATCTGATGATCAACGCTCAGGCCCTGCCCCACCAGCGGGCACAGACCCGGCGGAGGGCGGGGACGCTCATCTGGCCACAAACGCGGCATTTCCGAGCAGCACCGTGAGCTCGGGCCGCAGGCCAGGGGTCGGAGCTCAGCACCCGCTGTCCCGGGGACCTGAGGGAGCGGCCCGTCCCCCCTTACCTGCTTTCTTGCCGCCGTAGAACTGCGTGTACTCGGCGCACGTGATGTACCTGCGAGACAGAGGGGTCACTGAGGCACAGCACAGACACAGCCCCGCACAGCTCGGCCCCCCCGCGCCCCGCCCCGCGCCCCCCGCTCACATCTTGTCCTTCTGGTGCTGCCGCTTGCCCATGGCGGCGGCTCGGCCTGCTCGGCCTGCGCTGCCCGGGCCGCGCCTCGGGCCCGCCCGCGCCTTCCGCCGGGTGCGGCGGGGAACGGCCGCGGCGCGGAAACACCGGCGGCGGCAGACGCGTTCCGGGGCCGCGCCGGGCCGGGGGGGACAGGCTGGGAAAGCCGGGGATGTTCAGCCTGGAGAAGGTTGGTGGGGCCTCAGAGCAGCCTTCCAGGGCTTCTGTTTCACTAAAATATGTTTTCTTGCATGGAATTTAAAATCATTGTATTCCTGCTCTGTTGGGCAGTGACAGAACCTCCCAAGAAAAACTGGGTAGAAAAACCTACTTGGTGTCTTAATACGGATACAGCTCTTCACAAAAAGTATTTCAGTGTCTCTTCAAAGACTTAACGACAAAAAATTTACTGTCTCTTAGCTACTTACCTTTAAATCCCATTAAAGAGCCTTCATTACAAGACTGGTATGAACAGCACAAGGCTGTACAGAGGACAGTCAGAGTCCGGATACCTTGTCTTTACCAGGAAGAAACAGCCAGGTGTCCTGGAGCTTCCACTTAACAAACACCTCCGAATCCATTCCTGCTTTGTTCTTTCCTTGTTAAACCATCAGCCTGGCAGCTGTCTACACAAAGCCACTGGAGTGAAATCCATGAAAGTAGATAGCCAGACTCCCACTGACTGCACCAGGCTTTGGACCAGACCCCCCTTCTCCCCAGAAGATGGTGTTCAGCTGCTGTTTTAATCCCATCAGTTGGTCCTTGGCTGCATCCATGAGCACAAGGGTGAGCACAACCTGCTTTGCTTGCAGGGAGTTAGACTAAAGGACTTCTCAAAATCTCTTCCAACCCAAATATTCCATGATTCTATGTTGCTACGGTTCTCCTCTGAAGAACAGAATAGTTGCTCCCATGAGTGTAGTCTAATTGGCAACAGCATATGAATTATTTACAACATTACAACTGGTTCTCACTATCAGACTCTGGCCACAGCACCACAGCTACTCCTTGTCCTGGCTGAGGGTGAAGGATATTGTTTTTTAGAGGTTTAGGGGAGAAACTACCCTTTTACAAGGGTTTAAATACACTTACTCATTTCAAATCTCTTACTCAAAAACATTTCAAAGCAAGGCATAAACTGAGGCACACCCAAACAGCAGGGCCTGCAAAGAACCAACACCTTCACTTGCTCCTTTCCCACCACCAAGCGCAGTCTGGGAAAAGAAAACAACTTGATTTGTTTTCAGTGGAATTCCAAGAGCATTCCACAAGGAACATGGCCAGAACTGCATGAAGCTCCTTCCCACTCTGGTCAGTGGTGAGGGGAGCCTGTTTGGCTCTGGCTGAGATGATGAGCACTCCCACACAGCTCCTGCTCCCTCGGCCAAGATGGGGCTCCAGAGGCAAACGCTGTAGCTGTCCACAGACATCACCAGCACTTGCCTGATCACGCTTTCAGAGGAAAGATCATCCAGACAGAATTATTTATTTCCAGACACATTAACGTGATTCAGCCTATGTTGACATTTCTGGAGATGCCTGTGCCCTTTGTAATAATTCAAGACCATGTTTTTGCTTTTTGTTTTTTTAAACCAATGCAATGTTCTTTTATTTTGTACTTACAAAAAGAGCCACCCCATTGTATCCCTCCCCCTCCCCCCAAAATGCCTTTTACAAACATTGAAAAATTAAAAACCTGATGATGACATGTTAATTTGGTAGAATTACTTTGAAACATAGCCTTTGTAATTAAATTCCTACAAGATGACTTTGTAGTGATAGCCTGATTATTGGCCAAATAAAATTCCATATTACAAGTTAGCAAATTCTCGTACAAAAATAGTCCATGTGTTAGAACAGCCTCTTATTATTATATTCACAGGAAAGAGTCTATTGGCTGCATAATACCTTAATATTTATGAAATTTCTTTTTACGTGGCTCATTCATCTAATTTAATATAGTGTTGAGCCTCAATAAATCCTCAGGCAAAAAACCCTAAACAGGGTTAAATATGCTGTTCAGTGTACTCTGAAGTACTGTGCTTTTCACAGGACATCCAAGAAACCGCACAAACAGTTCTCAGCTCGTTTTAATATTAAATGAGATCCAGATCCAAAAGGATCCCCCTGAAGTACATATCCATGACTTTCCATAGAAACAGAGGCCTCAGCTTCAGAGGAAACAGCTTCAATGGTCAAGTTTCACTTGGGAAACTGTCTAGCTCCTCCACTCATCGTTTTCAGGAATCCGCTGGGACCTCTGCGGCACAGCCCTTCTTCAGGAGTGTCCCCACTGACCGGGCTCTCGCTCCTCTTCTGTCTCTGGTTAATGCTGTTCAGAAGTTTCTCTCGGACCAGGCCTCACAGGGAAAATCTGGGGACATGCTACTTGTCTCTCAAGATGTCTAGCTGCTCTTGATACTCTGTGAAAAGCCTCTGGAAGCGGAGGTTCTGTCCAATAACAGGAAGAAGCTCTTTCAATAGTTCTCTCTTTTGTAAACCCTGCACAGAAAACAGAAAAGCATCCTCAGAATCTATGTTATCATTAACATGTTTCATAGAGCTCTCTAAGATTCATGCCCTTTCTCCTGCCTAGAGAGAGCTGTGTGTTTTATGCTCTCACTCAGCTTCCATGAATCCCAGAATACAAACTGTCTTCACATTTGCACACTCATGAAGCTGGAGCAGTCTCTGCAGTTCCAGACTCCAAGCTGTGTTCTGAGAGGGAAGACCTGTCTTTGGCATGTCCCTGTTTCAAAGCTGCTGTTTGAACAATGCTGAGAGCTGAACATGCAACTTTCCTTCATCTGTGTGATACTCAAGACAGCACCAGAGCTGACTCTGGGTCAACAAGCATTTGCCTGTGGTTTCACATGGAATAAATCTCAGTGCCATGGGATAAAGCTTGCTTATGTGATCAGAGCAGAGTATGGAAAAGGTAATACCCTGTAGTTTTTATGGGAAACTCTTCCTTGTTCTTCATTAAACTACTATCAGGACTTACCATAACTGTTGATTCCCACTGACTTCCAGCTGAGTAATGAACTGGACCCAGTAAATCCTTGCATAATTCTCGCAAACGATATTCAAACCCTGGAGATAATCAGAAATAAAATCACATTCATAAGCATTTCACTACATATAACCACTCCACAATGCAGCAGACAACATTCAGGAAAGAATTATAATAAATAAAATAATAAAATAAAGCCCAAAATACTGAGTTCTGGAAAGTCATATTACTATTCTTACAGAAAATCTTTGGAAATACAAGATGATTTTTAGAGCTCTGAAGGGTCTTATTTAAGGTTCTCAAAACCAAAACCACTACTAAAGATGATCTACAATAGGGAGAAAAACTGAAGTCTGAAGTAATTACTCCAGCTTGTTTTAAGAGCTGCCCTGATCTCAACCTCTCTCCCACTGCCCCCCCATCCCGCCCGTAAAAAACATACCAGCTGTTAAAAAACCAAAACACATTTAATAAAACCACACAGTTTCCAGGCCACCTTTATTCACCCAAAAATCAGAGGGGGGAATTCCCTTGCAAGAAGCAAAGTCTATGCAAGAGTAACTTGTCAATCAACATATAACAGATGGAGTATTTTAATGGATTAGAATTCAGTGGACATTGAAATAATCATAAGAATAAAGGGTCAATAATAGAATATGCAATTTTCAAAATTCAGCAGCTCTAGAAAACTAGTGAAGCAGCAATACACATCTGGCAAAGTACAGTTTTTGTGACACCCATCCATCCATCCATCCATGGCAGCAACATTTGGAGGTGCCAGAGGAACCCAGAAGAGGTTCTCAATTAGTGAAGGCTTTTAAAAGTACAACCATCTCTTTAACATATGACCCAAGATGAATATTTTAATTTCAGCTGGGGAAGGACAGAGAGAACCACATGCAGTTCAGTAAGCTCTCCTGTTAAATAAGGTAAGGGTCAAAAGGCAAGAATTAATGAGTTTGATTTTAATTCTGGCAACACCTATTAGGTGGCCTAACATGAACCATTTCATTTCCCTCGGTGCAGAATGATTATGGAAGGTGAGGAGTAAGGCTGAATTAATACAATGGGAACTACTAAATTATGAATGTGGACAGGCAGAGATACAAGAGAGATCTTCAGAATCCAAAAAGTGTAAAGTCAGATGGTTAACCTTATTTAACATAATAGCACAGAGATAAAATGTATTCAAATATAAAATAGACACACAGAACCTTTCTTGTGTGTTTCTTTCCTCACAGAATTTAACACATGGAATTCACCAGTACAGGCAGTTGAAATTTTAGAACGTAAAAGAATAAAGTGCAAGCAATACAAGCAAATTCTCTGCAGTTTTATGGGCTCTGGTACAAAGTGTCAGAGACTGAGCAACCCCTCCATTTCACATCAGGCAGCAATTGCCAGCTGGCTGAGGAACATTAGGTATTTTGCAAGGTGCTGCTGGTTTTCCTGAAACATCTGTAGCTGCTACAAGACAACACTCAGGATGTGCCTCACAGACCACTGGGCTTTTTTACAATGCAATTGCCATTATTGGAGTCTGCAGATGGCACTGCTTCCCCAGACCATGGTCTGTTCCCAGTCACTGGGTCAAAACAGGATTCCTGAGCACTGAGCACTGCAGAAGCAAATCCAATTTGTTTTAAGCAAACTCTGAGTCCAGAAGCCAAGTGCTAAAAGGAGGATGTTAAGGGCAATCATACATATACATGACATGAACAGTGTTTCTTAAAAGCCCATCAGAACTGCAGAGAAGTACCAGAGGCTGGCAGGTCTCACCTTCATTAACTAGGTACCGTGCATAGATAAGGAGCCAGTGGTGATATTCGTGACTGGATTGTAACATAAGTGCTGCTGCTATCTGGTTCTCCAGGTATGCAAGTGTTGTTTCTTGTTGCACTAAATGAGGCATGGAGAACAATCTTGCAGCTTGCCTTCCTGAACTGCAAAACCAAAAAGATTAACGTGCCATAAAATCAGATACAAGTTTAAGGAATATATCTTTTTGTAGCACTAGCTATACTGCACTGATCTTTCAGAGGCACACAAGATATAAGGCATTTAAAGGATTTCTTGCATAAAAATGTATTGTCATAAGAAAGCTAATTTGAAAAAAGTAACCAGCTATTAGAATTTTTTTCAAATGGAATTTTTCATTCTGTTATTGTCTCTCTCAAAAAGAGAGTGTTGTTTGTTTGTATTTCAAATGCTTTTCACAATTAATTCCCCTTCTCCTCAAGAGAAGAGCAATAAAATCATACAGCTCTACACAGTTTCTCTCCAGAAAAAAATTAAACTTGGATGTGAAGGGCAGAAATAGCAAAGAAATCTGCCTGGGAAATCTAATTCAAATCCAAGTGAGGATGGGCTGTTAAACTACCTACAGGAATCTGCTCTGGCTCACACAATTCCTTGGCGATATTTTCACATGTTAAAAATACTCACTAGATGACTAATATCTCAACTTTCTCAAAGACTTCATTAAATAGATTCTTTGAGGCCAACTGAACTGCTCAAAAATTGTAGGCCTACTCCAGAAAGCTGGTAAACTAGAAATTAAAATGCAAAATGTAAATAATTTGTTTTAGGTAATAAAAGTATGACATACACAAAGTTGTCCAGTACCTTACCCATCCAATAAAGAGGAGCCTTAAAATGATTGCATGTAGAACGTGCTTTCCTGCCCCCCAGACAATCTCATAACAACATTAAGATACAGACTATAAACATGCAAAGGTTTAAAAAACCACTGTATGAACGACTGATTATTTCAGAGCCATTGGCATTTCAGGAACTAACTCAGTGATCCAGGCACGTGAATAAATGACATGACAAAACCCAGACAAACGTGCTGACGACAGGAAGGCAGCGGGTGCATACTTTGATGTCCGTCCCTGTATTACAGCCAAGGGCCCAGAACACAGCATGGCTTCTTGGGATGGCAAACTAGTCCTGAAGTCTGCACATTGTGCTAGAGAGTCCTGTTTGTCAGAAACAAGATTCCTGAAAAAAGCAAACAACCAAAAAAGAAGTCTGAGGATTGCAAACAGCAACGTCAGTGGATCCAGCTCTGTTCTGCCTCAAAGCCTGATTTGTGTTTTCAGAGATAACCAAAAAAAATATCACTGAAGTGCTCAGGAATCCCAGGCACCCTGATTATTCCCACTATGCGTCCAAATTCTGCTTGTGCCATGTCCCTCCTACCTCCAAAGTTGAAAATATTAATTGTATAATGTAATTTACCATTAGTTTGGAAAGAAATTAATTTTCTACTTGCCATTTTACATTCTAATAAGAAGCCATGACCCAGAATGATGCCCGGAGTGAACACAGGTAATTGACTTTCTCATTAGGAACTTGATTTTACCTTATGTCAGGTGCCCACCCACCACCAGACACACACATTGACAATCTTTTCTATAATTACAGCTATCCCTTCATATGGAGGGAGCTGACATTACATTCCCACACCTAATTAAGGATATCACCTTCACCTGCTTGAGATGCCAGAAGAAAGAGAGTGGCTCAAACCAATGCTAAGTTTAGGCTTCAGACAGCACGGGGGTAAAACGGTACAAATATTTAAAATACCCTTTGCTACTTTATCATGTTTAAATCTGTATGATGATTAAAGGCATTGCTCTTTCAAATATTTGCCAAACTGTGGTACAAACTAAGAAATGGCAGCAAATTCGGAATTATGGCTGAGAGCCCATCCTCTGCTCCTTACTCCCTTGACATAAAGAACAAATAAGGTGTTTTTCCTTTTCCAGAGGATTCGCCTCAAGTAGTTGAATAACAACAATTATTCTGAGAAGGAGTTAAAATAAGCCCTTTCATCAAGCAGGCTCATTACACTAATTACAACAATTATATTAGGACTACAACATGTTTTTTTTCCTCTTAGGAGGACAACAAAGAACCTGTTTTGGAAAGACACTGTAAATAATTTAACCATGGAATTTTTTTATAGGAACTTAGGCCTTTCCATGGGGAAAGCCTATCTGATCCCCAACAAGACACAGACTCCTGTGTAACCTTTTCTTGTGTTTAGTAGTAACTCTTCCATGACTCTGAGGTAGAATGATTTCTTCCCAGTAAATCAGAACACATGCTCCTCTGAGTTGCAAAAGCAGGAAACAGTACATGACTTACCACGTAGAAAGAGAAGGATTAAAGCAGTATGCCTTCCCATCAGACATGCTCATGACAGGAATTCCATGCTGAGTCAGCAAGATCTGAGAGACAGTTGCATCACTTCCTACAAGTCAAATCAAACCGAAGTGTTTCTTTTGGAGTCTTGCCTAAGACTCATAACGGTCAGAAATTGTATCCACCATTAATTATCAGTTACAGCAACCAACAGAAAAAGGTTCAATGTTGTTCTCAAGTACTGATAGGAAAGTCAAGACACAAGTTAATGATGGCAAGCACCAGGCTCAATGCAGTAGCATTAACATCAATTTTGCAAAATACATTATCGATCTTGATGCTGCAATTTATACAGAACATGGGCTTAATGAGGAACATTCCCCTTACCTAGGGAAAATCTTCAGCAATTCTGCTATGTCTTTTGTAACCCAAGAAACCTTTAGCTTTCTTTTTCCCATTAAGTTAAAATTATAAACCCCAGCATATTTAGAAAAGTGTGCTAAGAGCACAGTATAAGTGGGATAGCTGGAGTCTCATTTCCCAGCATATTCCAAGCCCAGGGCTTCTGCATGTAACTTCTAATGATGACATTTGCAAACTGGTAATACAACTGCTTCTCTAGCTAGTTTGGATCAGTACTGTACTAAAACAGAAGCTAATGTACTCTAAGACACTGCTTTTTTGATGATTTGTGTTGTGCCAGATTGAAACTGAAGATTTTAAAGTAATGAATCAGAAGATAATCAGTTGTTGTTCATCATTGAGACAATAAACATGCAAATTACACAAATTGCTGTAATAGCAGATTTATATTAAATATTTATTTTGTGATCTTCACAACACTGAATTTCTACATTCAGAAGCAAGGCAGACTATAAGCTACAGAATCTCACACAGGTTTGCTGCTCACTGATATTGTCATCACTGTTATTTCAAGAACTTCCCTTTATTAGACAATAATGAAGGGAAATTATTTGTTTAGGCTTTCCAGGTTTCATAAAATTTCAGCATATTCATAAATGGCACTAAATAGTACAGGTGGGCTCAAAGGTTGGTAATTAAAGGACTTTTTTATTACCTGAAAATATTGTTTGCAAAGACTCATCTCTAACAATGGCTGTCTGCTTGTGAACATCCCTGAAAAAGACAAAAGGACAAGTCTGCAGTGAACAAATAACTGAAAACTCCAAAATCTTTTAACAAATGCACTTTTTCATTATTCATGACAAAGCAAGGGATTAGGCAGTTTGTTTGTTTGGGGTTTTTTATTTGTTTTTTTTGTTTTGACACTCTCTTCATTGCTTAGACAAAATTACTTTGGCAGAATCAAACCCCTTATGGTAAGACAGAAGTTAATAGCAGAAAACAATTTTTATGGCTCTTTATCAGGAAACCTCATTACAGCAAAGCAAACACCGAGGATCCAAATAACTCCTTTAGGAGCTCTGACTTGCCTGAGACATTAGATTGAATTCAACAACTGTAAATAAATTACCACTGTTTTTATCTCGGCATCTTGAAAATGGCTGGAGTAGTTTAACTCTAAAACTTGTGTACTTTATTGGTTAAAAGTGATGGAAGATGGAAGTATCCTTGCTTCTCTTTCCCCTCCCCCCCATGCCATTCCACATGCATCACAAACAAACTAGTGACTTCTAGCTGATTCTTTATCTTTGTTCTAGAATGAAGTTCAGTATTATGGACTGTCCTAGAACAGAAACAGGATTCTGCTGAAACAGAAACAGTCCTGCCCAGTTAACTCTACATATTCTATTCAAAAGTGGACTTGTGTTCAGACCTGATGTGGTTTAAGCTCCAGTTTCAACAGCAGTGCAGTGACACAACTGAAGGTACCTATGAACATGGCCTGAGGCAGCTGCTGCAGCCAAACGTGGCCCTTACCAAACAGAGAGCGTAGCAGCAGTGGTGAGAGCCATGATGCAAGAACCTGTGCAGTGCAGGGTGGAAATGGGTGTGTTCAATATTATAGGAGGAAGAAGGCGACGACCACAAGCTGAAAATACTGATAATGTTCGTTTCTCACAGGCCACAGTCACAATCTCACTGGAAAAAAAACAAAACAAAACAAAGAAGAAACATTTGCATGTTGTCAAATGCAAGTAGCATAAAACCAGGCTGAATTCTTAAGCTGTCCTACAGCTTGGGTAAATTCCCCAAAAAGTAACTATTGCAGCTTTAAGAAAAAATTTTCAATACCAAGAGGAAAAGTTATAAACTAAACAGACCAAGGGGCATAGCTGGAAATACCAGCAAAGCTTTTGGTTATACACAAGCTCTCCTTCAAGCCTATACTTGTATTTAACTTTAAAATCTGCTGCTTCTTTTTCAGGGCTCAGGCTTCAGAAATACACTTTCAAACTCTGAAGTTGAAACTAGGCAAAATTGAGAAAAATTAAGGAAAAAAATAGCAAAAGACTCAGGAAAATACTTTGACATGACAAAAACAGGCCATTTCAAATTTTTGGTTCTTTAGTAGCTAGCACTTGAAAACCTGTCACTTATGATTTAGTCAACTTTAATGAAGAAATTTAAAGGAGAAATGTAAACTTACAGGAAAATAGTTGTAACTCACTAATGAGAATTTGTGATGTTTTAAGACTGCATAGAGTTAATACTTGAAGCAAAACCTGAGACTAAGAGAGGTGCACACTTTTATCCATAAACATTTATTATGAAAAATAACTGTAAACCGTACTTTTGTACACCTAAAAATGTCTTCTGGCCTTCAGGACCCCCTTCCTCCAAAAGATGCTCTCTTACCAGCTTCCTGCTGCAGCGAGGATTCGACTGGTGAGGACTGTCTCCCATTCCTTTCCTTCTCGATTACACTTTAACCTGCTCAACTTTGAACCTCCCACTGTGGTCATTTCATTCTCCACTTCCAGGTACATTGATGGATCTGAACTTATCTGAAATACAAAAAAATAAAATAATTTTTGGAAGAGGAAAAAAACTACTCCAAAAAGCAACAACTACTATTAGATCCAAACCAATGTCTTTAAGAACAGATTTAAGTATGGCATTCTCTGTTTAACGTGGCTTCAAAATATACCATGGCACTTCAAAAGAGCAGACCTCTGAAAATTGGCCTTGGCTAGAACACAAATAACTTCTTTGTATTTGAAGCACAAACATAAGGAAAGGTTGTGCTAGTCTGTCTCTGCTTCCTAATTATGGGCACCAGATCAAGTCTGTATGTGCCCAGCCTCCCCACAGTCTTGTAGTTGGAACCAGACTACCACAGCCTAAACACACATAAAAACTATTTCACAAATACCTAAAGCACTACTATTTGCCAGCCTGTTCAGATACAGAGCACCTCCGGAGAGCTCTCAGAAAAGCCTTGTTTTTATTCTTCAGTGGTGTACTCCCAACACCACTGCAGTAACAGTGCAGCAGCTACTCCCACCAGAGCCTCTTACCTCCACCACACAACTTGGGCTAACCAGGAGGAGGGACTCATGAACCAGAGCTACTCACTCCTCCTTGAAGTTTAGCTGGGTCAGAAGTGTCCTATTTTTAGCTGGTTTGCCATTATCTTTATTCATACAGACATATTCTTAGAAGCTAAAGTGCCACCATCTTGCTTACTTCAACAAACGCATGCATTCAAATGTTAACTTATCCAAGGATGTGAATAACCTTAGAATATTTAAAAGAAAGTAGGATTTTTTGTTTGTTTTTAAAGTATTTTTCCTTATAGTCCACTTACTTGCAAAGTAAACGATTTCTGTGGGATTGGGGTTGGCAGTTTAAGTGCTAATGCTGGTGCAGAGATGCAAGCAGCATCCTTCTCAGAGGCCAATGTAGCTGGGGCCTGGAAAAAAATAGCAGAAATAGTTAAATTTTTCTATTAAAAATGTTAAAACCAAATATATTCTACCAAACAGATTGATTTGAAAGAGAATTTTCTTAAAATTCCAAGTAATGCCAATTGCAAATATTAGTCTTGTTCAAATTAGTTGTATGAATACAAGTTTTTTAATATAGCTTCTAAGAATTAAAGAAAAAACAAACTTGAAGTGGTCTCTTTTTTTTTTTTTTTGAAAACAACCCTATTTTCAGCTGCAACTAATTCATGAAAAATCTGGTATATTACATGGAAAATCTAAGCTCTAGATACTGAAAACACAGGTATCTATATGATAGATAAATGACCCTAAAATGATGGAAACTCTAATACAACTACTTTAGGGTTCCGAGGAAATTCATAACCATTTAAGTCATCATATCCAAGTCAAGTTTCTTGTTCTTGGACCACTCTCCATCATACACCACCAAAAACTGATGGCATTTCATTGTATTCTATACAGTCCTTTGGCAGGCTATCATTACTTAGCATGCTGGGACCTTTAGTAAGTAGCTACGTATCTATGTAAAAAATAAACACATTTGCCACACCATGTGCACCTGCTTTTTTTAAGCTTAAATTCTAAAATCAGTAAGTTTAGAGGCATGGAAGAGGGATGGCTAAAAATTCTGAGGGACTGATACTACTTGTCGATGAACAAGTCAACATGGGACTGACTTAATAAAATGAACTTTGAAAGCCACAACGAATCTTATTTATTTTACCTGAACAGTTAAAGTTACTGGTACAAGTCTGGAGTCTTTCCGAGGCCTTCCTTTTTTCTTCTTTTCTACTGTTTCTCCCTCGAGTTCCAGTTTCCGTTTGGGTACACTGAGTGGTTTAACAGCTGGAATCTTCTCTTCACTGTCACTGCTGCTCTCCAGAATATCCTTGGGCTTATTGTCTTTAATTAAATTCTGATCCTTCAGTCTGTAAAAAAAAAGTCTGTAAAAAAAAAGCTGATTCCAAAAGTTGCCATGTATCCTACACATTGCCCTCTTGCAGGTAAAGTGACATTTCTTAGCCCTCTTTGAGTGTATTTCAAAATGCACAAAGGCAGGAGGAGGAAGATGAAGAGGTATGGCAAACCCTTTCCAAAAGTACAATGTGCAATATATATGTGAACCAATCAGACATATTCTCCCCTTTAAAAACAATTAATCAAACCAGAGTTAGCCACTGGATAAAGCTGGAAATAGCAACTTTATTTTAGCATTCAGTTCCAATTGCAATCAGATCTCTTTCCCTGAGCTGATACAAATAATTCAGCACTCTAAGATGCCAGAGCCGTTCATCTTTTCCCCTTCAGCGGACATTAGACTTTCTGCTTATTCATGTAGAACTTCTGTCATTCTGTTGTCTATCCCCAGAAGTTCTGCCCAGTTCTGACTACTGCAAAATGTGTATCTGTGAACCATACAAATGACTTCACTGCTACAGCTTCCATTTCAGGAAACATAACTATGGAACCACAGAATGGTTTGGGTTGGAAGAGACCTTAAAGACCATCTTATTCCAACCCTGTGCCATGGGCAGGGACACCTTTCACTAGGCCAGGTTGCTCCAAGCCCCATCCCACCTGGCCTTGAACACTTCCAGGAATGAGACATCAACATCTTCTCTGGGCAACCTGTTCCAGTGTCTACCACCCTCACAGTAAGGGATTTTTTACTAATACCTCATCTAAACCTGCCCTCTTTCAGTTTGAAGCCACTCCCCCTTGTCCCGTCACTACATGTCCCTGTGAGAAGTCCCTCTCCAGCTCTTTTGTAGCCCCTTTAAGCACTGGAAGGCTGCAATAAGGTCACCCTGGAGCCTCCTCTTCTCCAGGCTGTACAGCCCCAGCTCTCAGCCTGTCTTCACAGCAGAGGTGCTCCAGCCCTCTCATCATCTTTGTGGCCTCCTCTGGACTTGGGTCCAACAGATCCATGTCCCTATATAACTAAATATAATATAACCAATACAAAGCACAACCCCTGTGAACTCTCTTGTTAACCATTAGACACTAAAATAGGTCATTTAATCATACTCTTCTCCTTCCCTCCAATAACTGGTTATTAACTCACACTGTTTTGCCTTTATTCCTTAACTACTTGGCTTCAGAGAAATACCTTACATAACCCAAACCTTTCTTCTCTGGCATCTAAATTATGCCAAACAATATACTTTTATCCATATTTCACTGACACATCAGAAGCAATTATGAGAGTAATTTAACATATCTTGCTTCTGCATCACATGGTTAAGCTCTTTGACATAAAAATATTGATGTATAAAAGTATGTTTTATTGAAAATAACTAGGGAACGACATACTTCTTTCTCAAGATTGCTATTTTTTTATCATTTGTTTTGGTGAAACAGGAATACTTATGCCATAACACTATGTCACAAACCAAAATGCTTTCTTTTTTTTTAATCATGTGGATCCAGAGCCAAAACCCTTTAGAATCAGAGAATCTTCTCTACATGCCTTCAAGGCATAAAACTGAAATACAACTACAGCTATGATGATGAGAGGTTGTCTGCTGACATGTATGGTAATTTATCTTGAAGTAAATCTCTCTTGTACAGAGATGCAGGCTAGCTATTTTTGGCTGGTTTTGTCTTCTAAGGAGCCCAGCTGCACTCAGTCACACAGGCATACGTACACACAGCCTCTTACAACAATAGTTTTAACTTGGAATATCTTGAAGAATCTGCTTGACATCAAAATGCCAGGGACAAATGTACAAAGGGATAACACCAGCACAGAATGTACCTATTTATAGCCGTCCCCTTCCCTCCAATAGTGGAAGAAACCCAAGACAGCTTCTAGAGTGTCAGCACTGTGACATCTACACCACAGAGAATTAGTGTTTCAACTCTGCATTATTATCTTCCTCCCTCCCCAGGCTATGTCTTACCTGTCCACAACAGTCTGATTTGTGTTTGTTACAACAGCAGTCCCTGAGGTGGCTTTGGATCGTTCTGTGAATCTGGAATCAAATGCTTTCATAGGTTCAATCTTGGATGGAGTTGTCAACACAGAGGAAGACGATGCAGAAGGAGCAGCTGAGGCAGAGGTAGCATTTACACTGTCAAGAAAAGAGACAGCAAAAAAGGATTGAAAGAAATTTAGTACTGGTAACCTGCGTTGCTCGTAACAACTAGCACTCATGCTACTGGCTGGAAACCATGTTGAAAGCCTTCCACTCGAGTACATCGTCAATTATGATATTCTTTTTCCACTCTTTCATGCATCAGTGTTTTGCAAGCTTTGCTACTCTCAAAAGCTGTGATACACCTCAAAGCTCAGAGCTTCATGTGGCTGCATATCTGGATTAAAAGACCCTAATTCATTTATTATGTATTTTAAATTCAGGAAGGAAATGATACTTTCAGCTGGTACTTACATAGGCAAAAGGAAAGGATTACTTTTTAAAAAGATCGCAGGGATTCCTGCTTTTACCCCTTGTTCAGGTTACCAAATATTTCCATTTCAATATTATATTTTACTGTTTATCAATCAAACAATTTGGGATGAAACAATTTGTGCCAGGTTTAGATTTTGTTGTTGAAAAATCCAAACTGATTATTAGGCCTTTCCAAGCGTAACTCTAGGGCAAAGGAATGTGTTTTCCCCACACTAAAGCATTCCGGGGATCTGTTATTTCAATAGCTGTTTACTTTAGAGATTTTTCAATTCATTCGCAGAATGAATTCAGAGAATGAACAGCTCTAAAATAACTGATGCTTGTACTAAAAAGCTGCTAGAAGTACAATTTACAAAGAAAAGGATACTTAATAGTTTCATCTATCAATCATTTCTCATAGTCCACCTGCTCACTTTTTAATCTGTGGCCAATTTTAACCAAATTTGACAGAGAAGTAGAGGTTTCAATGACACGATGCTGTTACAAATGCTATAAAAACATACTGACAAGAAGTCAGGTCAGTGCTACCACTGAGCAAAAAGCAAGTAAAGTTCAGTTGTTCTGTAATTAATTTGAAAGACACACTGGCCAATCAGCACATGTGCACTGACAAGCCAATGTTACTGTGCTCTGATGGGGTTGTTACACAGGAAAGAAGGATTACCATGTTTGAAGAGAGGACACAGGTCAGAATTCGCTGTAAAATAGATTTCATTACTTACACTACTGGAAAAACCTTCTATTGTTTACTAATAGCAACCCACCAACCTATAAGTAAGTGATTTTGTTAAAGCATTAGTAATCAGCTGTGTACTTCATTGCACTGAAGTTTACTGCCAGAACTATGCATATGGATTTATTCATTCCTGACTTATCACTATTTAAAGTAACCAAATACTAATAAAATCTCAATGTTTTCAGGAAGGTTAGATTCATGGGGTTTTGCAGTAAGGAAACCACTTTAATATTTTCTTCATTACAAAACTATAAACAAGAACTAAAAACTAAACAGACTCATGTAAGTAAAAAACAAAACAGCAAATACTGACCCATCTTTATTGGCTGCATCATCTGTTGGTTTTATACTGGCTGCTGTTGGCTCTACAGAAGGCTTTGAAGTATTAAGGGAATTTGCTGTGTTAGAATCTAGTGACATGAGCTGCTGGTTACTTTGAGAAGACATCATTGAGCCAGACAGAGTTCCAGATATTGGGATGCTATTGAAAAATGCTGTAGAAAAATCCCTAAACAAAGAGACGAACAACAAATATATTTCTTAAAAACACTTTAAAAGTAATTGAAAAATAGTATTTTTAGCTAGAATTTTTATTCCATTCTTCCCTTTTCCCCATGTGGATACTCATGTACAACCTAAATAAATCCCCAGTACCTTCCCAGAGTAATTTCTCATCTTCAAAGGATATTAAAGCCGGTACTAATATAGATATGAATCAACAGTACATTACAGCATTGTTCATCTATAACAGCAAATAACTAGTATTAGCCTGATCTATTAGAAGTGAGACCTTATGGCCAAAGAACACAGGTTGAAACTCTATTTCATAAGAATACACACTTATTTCCAATAAGTGCTTTGCAATGCTCTAAGACAAAAAGTCAAGTTTGGAACAGGAAAAAAACAACAACAAAAAGAGATAAGAAGGTAAAGAAGGATTTTAAAGATTGCTTTCAAACATACCCAGTGTCCAGTTGAGCTATGCAGAGAGGTGTGATCCTTCTCCGACCATCTGCTGTTCGTGTTTCAACTTGTTTTTTTAAGAGATTCTGTTGGGAAATACATTTTATCATAATTTCTGACAAATGGAAAACGCTATTTTTTTCCTCAAACTGATAAGAATAAGTATATTTGAAAAAGTGCTTCAATTGAAAATCTGTTAGCAAAGACTTTTTCCCATAAACACACATATTTCCAATTTTCAATCTATCCATCTGTAGAAAAGGCATTTGTGGAGAATGTCATCTGCTCTCCACTTTAGAATCAAGTCTAAAACATTGTGCATATCAAATCTTTAATTAGAAGTTGTGTACTATGTTTAGAAGAGAATTTAAAAATGCTTCCAACCTCTGTCATTGAGAAAC
Organism: Corvus kubaryi; assembly: GCF_017639235.1. Lineage (NCBI taxonomy): Eukaryota > Metazoa > Chordata > Aves > Passeriformes > Corvidae > Corvus > Corvus kubaryi. Next base: position 813,677 of record NW_024581124.1, read on the forward strand.
TGAAGCAGAGTTCTACAGCTTCTCTTCCATTAGCTTCTCTTGGTTTCCTTTCTGCACACCAAGAATTTTGCACCCATCACAGAAACATCCACAAGCCTGTTTCCATGTAGCCTTACTTCTGCTTAAAAGCATTTAACTTTTCAACAAGACCCAGTAAATGACCCACTAAGTTGGTCATATGGGCCATACACAGGCTGAAAAGTGCCACTCAGTGTAAATAAGGGCACAGAAGTTGGTTCTTTCCTAACAGTTTGGTATTTATTGGCTCAGTACTTGACAGTACCCAAGAGCACCTACCTTTCTAATGTCCTCCAGGCTCTCCCCATTAACCATGCTTGCCACTTTGGGAGCTGTGGCATTCCCAGAGCCTTCCCAAATTGATGCGTTCTTCTGATCCGCCTGCTGCTGCTGTCTCTGTTGGTACTTGAGCATCTCTGGATTCTCAATAATGGTGGTGGACAACTGAGCTTCAGTCATGATAGCCAGGCTTTTGCCATAGGTGGACTGGTGAATGTTGCTCTGTGGGTGTTAAAGATGTGAGTGACCACCAGTGCTACCATGACATCACTGATTAGAATACAATGGAATCACAAAAATCTAATGGAATCCATAAAATGCAGCTGCCCTCTGGTGTATCATGTATACACCAGATTTTTTTTCAACTAACACTAAATCAATATGTAAAATAAATGAAATTCAAAGCTCTAGTTGCTAATAGCAATGAGGAAAAACAGCCAAGAGCAATTAGTTTTAAAAGACTTGCATATAGGCAAGTGAAAGAGTAATTTTATAGTGTTTTGAAGCACCCACTTCTTGTTGCCTTGGCCAAATAATTACTTCACATGTATAATGATGTGTAAGCAAGTGGATGTTTTCCAAATTCTTTCTTTCCAGAACAGAAACTAATACCACAAATTCATTTCTTGACTACTCTTTTTTAATGATTTGTAAAGCAGACAAGACCACATTTTCTGTAATATGGAAATCAGTTACTATATACTTCTATAAATAGGCCAATATTTTAATTGAATCAATACATCCCTGAAATATGATCACAGGTTCCCTGAGTGCTTACTGTACCTTTTCCTCCTCACTGAGTGGATCCCCAAGTTCATCCTGGGAAAAGTCCAAAAATGCCACTGATCCATCCATGGAACACACCAGGATACCAAGTCCATTAAGGGTCCTGAAGGAAATAAAGGTCCAACTTTGTTTTTAATCTCTCTCATTCATGCAAAGTAGCAATACGATGGATTGTTCAATAAAAATCTCAGCTTAAGATTTATTATCACAGCAATAACTGATGGAACCAAAGAAGTGGGACAGTGAGGAGACAGGATGACAGCAGCAGAGTCCCTGTGCCAATGCTCCTTTGCAGACTGCACAAGGACAGTGGCATTGGGACAATACACTTGCCCATGGCATGAGCAGCACCATGAAAACTTTCCTGAAGGGGTAAACCAGAATAGTGTTCACAATGAACAGTGAGAGAAAATTATAAATGTATTTCCTTCAACAGATGAACAAAATTTTTGTGCTAATGGAAGTGGGTGAAGAAAGGGGCCCTCAGTTGACAAGCAGTCCAAAAATCTTGGTACTAGGCAAGAACATAGGTTTGCTTTTGTTATTGTTCATTATTTGGGTTTTTAAGCAAACTGCACATGTGATTATATGTGAGGATATGTAGTAACCCTCTTCTGGAGGTCTCAAAAGGTTTCCTTAGCAAAGACAGAGAGGAGAAACTATACATTCTAGTCTTAATAGAATTACAATCTTGCATATATAACCTATTGTTGCACATTTGAAAAAATACTTGATGAATTTTGACACTGAATCCCAGACACTTCCAAGTACAGAGCTCACAGAGACAGCAACATAGTGGCTTACAATTTAATTGTTACACAGAAGGGAAGAGGAAAGGAAAGCTGGCAGAATTCCAAAGTCCTAACCAAGTTATTAAAAAACTATTACATGTACCATGGCTATAGGCATTTGGAAAGCCCTATTTTTGTGGTGGCTGGTGCCCTGATAGCATCACATCCAGAGAAATTAGCCTCAGCACCATGAAGGTGCACCATAAGGTACACCAACAGTACTCCAAGTTACAGAACAGTAAAATCATGTTGAGAGTTTTCTGCTTGCTTAGCAGCGAAAATTGCTGAGCTCCTATTGACCTCTGAATCCAAGCAATTGTTCCATAAAAGCATAATCATTCGCAGATATTATGTTGATGGATCCAAGTCTAAAATTCTAAACCAGAAATTATACAGATATATATATATAATATATAATATAATAGTACTAGGTTTCTCTGAATTTACTCAGTCTGTTTTCAGAATGGAGCACGTTTCTGGGAACACTCCATATTATAGACATTTTAGCCATCCGTTTCAATTTGTAAACGGAATATAAAATATCAAGCTGCCTGATGATCCTTTGTCTTTCAAGTATCCCACAAGACCATTTCCTCAGAAACTGCAAAATGTTAACCAGCTATTACTCCAAATGACTTCATGCCATGAAAAATGTGCAAATTGCAGATGGAGAAATAAAAAACACTAGAGGAAAACAAAATAATTCAAAGCTATTGTATTATAACAATAGCAGCACTTCTCATTAAATATTCCACTTGCTGGCTTTCTAGCCTGAATCTGTTGATGGAAGAAAAATGTTTTGGTTTGGAAAACTTTTTATTGTGGTTCACTGAGCTTCATGGCAAAATCCACATGGCACATAGAAACCCGGAAGTTACACAATTGTAAGCTTGAAAATTCCCAGTATAAATACACCAAGATTTTGTTGTAACTATTAAGGGAGAATTTCAGAAGTGAGGAAGCGATAGAATTAAGACAACCTATGTAATAACTGTGTGCCTAACATATAAAAAATACTGATCTTTTTCTTGTACATAACCCTTAAGTCTCTGAATCACCTGATGTATAGATGAAGACAATTTTTTATACCATTTGGTGAGTGGTATCACAGTTATTTTTCTCTTATTAGTTAAGTCTTGCAGTTAATTTAAAACTATTTTTAACTTCTGCATTTTTGTGACCAGGCCTTAGGAAGAAAGCAGGAGAATAGAGTACCACTCACTGCAGAAAGAGGAAAACAAGACTAGGGACAGTAGACTGCTGAGAAAGTGGATTGTCTAACCAGCTTTTCATTAGATGTAACACACACGAAACTCAACAAGTTAACCAAGTTCACCAAGTCATGTTACAAAACACACGCTCTATGAAAAAATGTCAGAGAATGATAACTCTAACATAAGTAGGAACTCATTCCACAGCTATTTTACTGTATCATGTTCTAAATACATTACTTTTTGTTCAGTTAATAATCTCAAGTGACCATGTGCTAGTTGGTAATACTACACCAAAGATGTTGCAGTAGAAACAAAACCTTCAGCAACCAATTACTTGTGTTCCAACAGCCACAATTTGTACTGTTTTGAGGCATTTCCAGCTAATATGTACACCTAAAGCTGATAGCAATGCTTTGGCTTCCATAACAAACAGCAGAAATCAACTTACCAGGAGATGTCCATGATTGACTTGTCAAACAGTTCATGTATGACAACTAAGGGTCGTTTCAGACATGTGAGCTTAGGAAAACAAGAAACAACACTCAGAAATGTAGAAGTTTTACACTACCATGGATAGTATCACATTAACACTCTCCCAGAGCCTCACAATATGCACCAAACAAGATCTGGCCAGGAAACAGCTGCATGGCTGGTGGTGCATCTGAGGCACCAAGTCACCCGTTCCACTGCTGGGACAGAAAAGCTCTGGAGAAGAATAGCTGACATTCAACTCTCTGTTCTGAAACACAGACTGAATTTCTTAATCAACTTTGCCTTTACACTACAGTCATAAAACACTCTCTGCTGCTCCAAAAGCAATTCCACAGATGCAAAAGACAGCTTCTATTCTAAGCTGTACTGAGATAAGGATGTTGCAAACTGCCAGCACATGAAGACAGAAAATAGATTAGGTTTCCATGTCCTCACTCGGACTACTTGTCTAAGAAAGTGAAACATATCAAGAGCAAAGGGAATTTGACTCACAATTACTCTTAAAGAGAATTCCTCTGCACTTAAGAATCAGCTTAGTAATAAAGAGCTGAATATGAAAACTCCCAATAATCTGCTCTAAATCAGACATTCTAAGCTCTTTAATGTCAAACCAACGGATTTAGTATCTCTAGTGTATAGTACAACTGAAAGGAAGCAGAAGTTGATACGGTCAAGGAAGTTTTATGCTCACAGATGCAGTGTCACTGTCACCTTCAGTAGTTATTTATGCTTCCATAGGCCTGTGCTCTATATGTGTTTATTAAGCTCCTCAGGGCAAAGGCAACCTATAACTTTGCATCTCTGTACTACCTTCTGTAACCTTAACAGCCACTCCAAATGAAATCTTCATAGTATAAATAGAAAGTAAAACATACTGAGTGATACTTTGATATGGGTATGCACTGGTAGCCATTACCAGAAACAGATTTAGTTATGCATCCAGAGATTGATGGATAAATATCACACTGGAATCTATAAATAGTAGATTACAGTTAGCAACTGGTGCGTTCTAGCACAAGTTCTCATCACAAAGCTTTACAAATCAGTTAAATTGATTCCCTGCATTTTCCAGTTGTATTTAAAAATGTGAAAATAGCTACTCCTCTCTAGTAGCCAGAATATTCTCTAGCCAGAATAAAAATTTTAGTGTAGATTTTAAAGTAAAACCCAAACTAGATATCAAAAATTTGAAAGAATACTTAAAAAGCTCATTCATTTTCATATCCCTTTCCTTTACAAAGACAAAAGACAAGTAAAAGGAAGAAAATTAGGTTGCATTTATTAACTGTGGTAACATGTTTTATCCTGTAACAGCTTCTCCCCACTATCAGGGCAGACACTCTGCCACTGGGTTCTAACTGCTCTTGCCTTTAGAGAAATGAACTAATACCAATCCACTTCCTTCCCCCCCAGCTAAACCTGTAACAACAGAGCCAAAAAAAACCTAAACATAAAACTAAATGTAAGACCTAATGCTGTACACGTGACCTTTGTGCTAAACCCCCAAGCTATCCAATGACCACATTAGTTCAAAGGCAGGAAAGAAACCACTTACCCAGACAGAAAGAGATCGATCTTTACTACCAACAGCACAACAGCAGTAGGGACAACTTGACTTGGTGGAGCTCCCATTCTTTTGTTTCTTTTTGAAGATTTTTGGGTTGAATTTCTGAACAAATGAGATGCTCAAATTTTATCACAGTAATTACATTTTAGCAGGAGATCTGCTTTAAAAGCAAATTTTCCACTTAAGAGTGAAAAAGCAACATTTCACAGAAATAAAGTCCTGAACCAGACTCTATAAGAGCACTGACAAAAGCTGCAGAGGTTTTCTTAAGGGGCTTTCTGAATGCCTTAACAGGAAAGGCAAACAATATTAATTTTACTAGGGATCAGAAATCCACTAGAAACCTAAATCATTTTAATCAAGTCACTGAACAGCCAACAAAGCTGATGTTTGACATTCCTAACATGCTCCTGTATTCTCCCTTGTCTTGGTCATCTACACGCAGCTCTCTTATCACAAGAGCAACCTGATTGCTTCCAACATGTAAAGTTGAAATTTTTAAATCACCACTATGCATTTGCTTTACTAATCTTGACACCCATCTTCACCTCTTGTCCCATTTATACATAAAATTATCACAAAGCACATGCAAATTTTAACTTCAGGGATAAATTACTATCACTCACTCACCACTACTGTAACTGCCTTCCGATGCCCTACAAAATCCATGTTGGTTTTCCATCCATCCCTCTCAATGATCTGAGCAGTGGGTCCAGAATTATTCATGGCATGAGCAGAAACGAGATAATGACCATCAGGCGACCAGCTAAGGCGCAACACATGAGTTGTCCCTCCACACTGACAAAAGAAACACACTAGAGCTTTAAAAGTGTTTGGCAAACAAAGGGTTTTAAATGCAAACTATTGAAATTTCAGATTTAGAGAATATGATTACAAAGTAAGTTTCTTGTGAATATAAAAGAATGACCTCACAACTCTCAGCACTTGGTCATATTTACACAGGTGATGTAGTGTAACTTAAGAAGCCGTATTAAGAGGTGAGGAAATGGAACTCAGAGTACTTTTTGAAAAGAAACACAAATGTTACATCTTTTGGATACTGTTTCCTCAGTATTTATCACAGTCACAGTGACAGGGCTGCAACACCAGCTCACATGTGAATTGAAGCAGATCAGGTCTACTACAAAGAGTAATTGCACTAATCACAATACCATAGTCACCAAGCACCAGCTTCTGTCCCTAGAAGCTTGATCTCTTGATCAAAGTCATCACATAACAGCCCTATGATGCCAGACTGAAGATCCCTCCTAAGTTCTTACCTCATTTCTGACAGTGGCCAATAGAAGATCCGTAGGGAAGAATGTCAGACTATTGTAATCAGTGTGCCAATACTTCCCCAGGATAACCCCTACATTTCCAGAAGTTTACTTAATTGTTTACATAACACATGTAAACCTTAGGCATCCACAATAACCAACAGCAGTAAGAGTCTCTAGTCAATGACATTTTGTATGAGAAAGTAATTCCTTTTTTCCCCTCTTTTGAAGCTGCTATCTGAAAGCTTAATTTGATTCAGCACTGTTCAATTAATTAATGTTTGCACAGAATCAGAGTTACTCTTCTAGTTTTCACTCATTCTAAGGGAATTCACTTTGAATAGTCAGACATTCTGAAGTACCTCATCAAATGGTTTTGTGATGCTGGTTTCCAGCTGCCAGTCCATGGTCCGCCACACCTTTAAACTTCGATCATCAGCCTGAGAGGCAATGTATTTTCCAACAGGATCCCAGGTCAGCCCTTTCACCAAGCCTGAATGACCCTTCAAAGTGGCAAGAATTTCTGTGCACACAAAAATTGAGAACAGAGAGTAGTTACTGCTGTCTCCTTTAGGACAGAGTGTTGAGAAAATTGACGATCTTTTTGAAACAGTATATTAAGTATAACCTCCTTTACTGTAGAAACAACATATCAACCAAATTGGAACCTGTACTTAAGAAAAAACTGATATAAAAAAGTGGTAAAGAGAACTCTGGCCAGATTAAGGAGTGCAAAACTCTTTAGAAGACATAGATGAGAGCAGGAAGAGCAGCAGAGTCCCAGCACTTCAGAGTAGCACTTTGAAGCTGTGAAAAACAGCACTTGAACTGGAATTTCAGTTAAACATTCACCCTTTCCTCCACACCCAAAGATTATCACAACTAATTCAGCTTTGTGCAGCAAGTGTGAACCAAGTCAAAGTTGTGACTCAACAGACACACAAGGTTGGCAGACCTGGTAACCTACTTTCAGTCACACTCTTGCTTATCAGACTGTGGGAGGGGAGGCTGAGAGGGTGCACAATTAGCTTCAAAGTCTAAAGACTCTGGTGTAAGTATTGGAAGCAGGCTTAAAATAAATGGCATGTAAATAAAACACATGCATTCGTGACTTTCACATAAAAGCAGCAGCACAACCCGAATGCAGCTGCTGTCTGCAGCAGTGTGGAATCCACTGCTCATTGCCACCCAAACCTGAAAGGAAGACTGACCCGCCAGACTGCAGGTGTTTCACCTCAAAAGACAGACAACCCATTCCCACCTAGAGATTTGAAGAGTCAGTGAAATACACCCAAGGAGGGAAGAGTTCGTCACAAAGCTTTACATACTGGCACATCTTAAAAGCTCTCACCTGGGAATTTGACAGCATTCCAGATGACAACAGTGTTATCAACACTACAGGATGCCAGCCAGGCATCATGTGGAGACCACGCTACATCCATCACATCTGTTTGGGAAGAAGCAGTTTCCATTTAAGAGATTGATGGTAATCAGAAAGTCAAAAGGTCTTTTTACAAAGAACTTGTGTGGCAATATTTTGCTATCACAGAGAAATTATTATCACCTCACTAAAGTGGAAGGTAAGAAAGAACATAGCAACATTCATTGGGAGTGAGACTCCACAACTTCCAATGTTCAGTGAGGATCAAAGAAATAACCCAAAGGGAAATAATGCAATGTTTAGTGATTGTAGGAAGTACTAACAGCTGCACAAAGAACTTTGCCTTGTTTAGAATGAAAAAGTAACAGAAACTATTACAGTGCACTCACTTTGTTCCAACACACGTGGAGTGATCAAAGTGATTTCCATCTTGATTTTAATCATAGCTCATGTCAGCAGACACAAAATGCATTTGAAATTACTTGTTTATTCAACTTTTGTATTGCTCTTTAGTTATTTTTCCTCTAAATCAATATTTATATTCTTTAGTTTACAAAAACCTGGTCTTTTGCCAATCAGGCTATTCACTGCTAGTGTGAACATTTATTTAATCAAAAATACAGTTTAACTTCCTTCATTCAGATTCATTTTTAAGCTAGAAAATAGCAAAATATAAGTTCCTTAGTTGTTAATTTTTCTCCTACATACTTGCCAGAAGTTACTTGTATGAAAATTGTATTTCATTAAAAATTATATATTTTTAAATTTTCATTGTTGCTCTTAATTACTGACTTGCCACCAAATACATGTATTTCAAACAAGAAAACATGATACCTAAAAGCATTTTTTTTCCAAATACATGCAAATTATGTTCATTCAACACCTTTAAACTTACCCCCTGAATGGCTTCTGAGAATCGACACACACCTCCACTGCTCAACATTAGTAAGTTTGCTACTAGAACCAAACACAGTGCTAGGTCCAATGTACCTAATTAAAATATAAACAGTTATAAAAAGAATCACCACAAGCTCTTCACTTTCTTTTTAAAGAAAATCAGCTGCACAGTACACTTATATTTTATGGTCAGTTATTCCTACAATACAGAAGAAAAAAAATGCGGTTTTTTTAGAGAGAGTAATTCCTGTTATTAAAAAATTCACTTCAATAAAATGTACAATTTCTATAGATAGCATAAAATGGTAACATTTAAGGTGACTCTTCAAATCTCACCAGGAAGCTTTCTTCAAGGACAGAAGAAAATGTCTCAGCTCCTCCAGAGGAGAGAGACTGCCCAGGCAGACACACTCCAGCCCAAAGGACAGGAGGCCACATCACCACCACCAGTGCTTTGGTGTCACAGCTTCTGGCTCCTTACACACCAGGTGGAGCACTGAGCTTACCAAAGGCCAGGACAGGGAGGAAGCACTAAGATGTCACAGAGAAACCTACTTGAAATGAAATATAAAGCTGAAGGAAGAAACATGCTTACGCAGCTCGTTTCCACACCATAATCAACTTGTCATCTCCCCCTGAAGCCAAGTAAACTCCATTGTTTGACCATCGCACACAGTTCACACAAGCTGAAATGTAGAAAAGAAAGTCTGTAAGATGAAATATGTAAGTCATTCTGGACTGCAGACAGGATTTATAATAGAAATAAGCAAAACTTAACAGGAGATATTTAGGATTTAAGTGGGCTTTTTCCACTCAAAGCAGTTACTCTGTCTGCTTTAGATAAATGAATTGGTACTTATCTTTCAGTAGCAGTTGAGGAATTTCTTACTTAAAAAACCCTATTCCTTATCTAAAAAAGCTTCACCAAAAGAGGCGTGAAGGAAGAAAGATTAATATTCCTCTAATGAAGGAAACTTATTCTGGTAAATAAAGTGGGATTAAGAGGGCAAAGAAGGAAAGGTATATTTTGAAGAAAGAAGGGACAACTTGTCAGGTGACCATATTAATTCCAAATGTAATGATTTATAATGTAATAAGTGTAGTAATTTATAACTATAATCAATATACTTCATATGATGTATCTTTTACACTTATTTCTTCTCCTGTCCTTCCCTTCAGAGCTCTCCAGTTTCTCTGAATGTGTATTATCAAATACATTATGGCCACAGCTGAAAAAAGTTTCTAGGGAGGAGATTTCCAGAAGTATCTATAGCCCTCTGCACATTTCCTCACATTTTAACAACATTTTCTGCTGGATGTCTTGAAAAGTGTACAGCCAAAGTATGAGACTACTCTGCTGTATTTTATTGATTCTTCACCACTGGACAGGCATGATTTTTACAATTACAGAGATGTAAGTCTTAAGCTTTGGCAAATTACCAATAGTCAGTACCAAAAAAACCCAACCAGCCAACTTTGTTACCTAAATGATTGTCCATCTGACAAAGCATCTTGGGAATATTTTCATTCTTTTCATCTTCCTCTTTCAGGACAGGAGCCATATTCCAGATCACAACTTTGCCAGAATCCTGACCTGTAAGAGAACAAAAAGCCCCCCCTTCTAAATAAATGCAAAAACGTTTTTCAAATTAATCTCAGTTCCAGAACAGATGTGAAAATGCAGGCAGCGGGGACTTTGGAAACATTTGAATACAGATGCTGCTTTGATATAATTATACCAATTCAGAAGTGCTTTATTTTTCTTGAAGCTATTAAAAACAATTTTATACAGCCTTGTTCAAAAGTCGTACTGTACATAACTGATACCAACTACAAGGACAACTACTTGTAATAAAAATATATTTTAAAAGAGAAAAGATATATTCAAATACTAAATTGCAATTACTGTAGCCAACATAAAATTATTCACTATTGTGAACCAAATAATATTTTTGCATATATATTTCTTAAGCTATTCTATTTGTATAATTGGATTTTTCTGTCCCAATAGCTGTACTATTTAGCAATTGAAAAAGCCCAACTGCACATCCAGTTCCTCTTCAAATTAAAAAGAAATTTGGCCCATATGACCACGACTCAATCCCTGATAGCAGCAACTATTTCAATGACGTCCAAGAGGATGAGGACATCAGAACACATAACCCTGCCTTCTGCAGGAACAGCAGCACTTCGTAGTATATTTTAATAGCTTACACAATTAACTGTTTCTTAGAGATAAAAGTGATGTCTTTTTAAAAGGGTCAATTCAAGTGCCGTGAAGGCACAATATAATAATAATTATAATAATAATTATTATTATTATAGCCCAAAATTTTGCCTTCTATCAGTACACAGACTTACCTTGTCCTCCTGTTGCAAACTTGGTCCCATCTGGGTGAATGTCCACTGAAAATATTGGCTTTCCTGGAATTAGAGAACAAGCAGCCATACAGTGAATTGTTTTACAGTCAAGAGAATGCAGTAAATGCCACAACCTTGGCTGGCAAGTGACTTTCTTCTTCTAAAGGCTCGAGTTGTAAGAATTACAGCTGACTACAAGGGTTGAGAGCAGCTTGCTGACAGAAATGGCAGCCTATTAAAAGCCTATATGGAAGTTATCATGCCACAAAAACCAGCGATAACCGAGGACACTTAATCCAGCAGGATATGCCAAATACCTCAAAGCAAAGTAATACCACAAAGCAAGTGCCAACAAGGCAAAACTGTATTTGAGTATGGAATTTCTTCCAGGTTTCTCCAGTTCATTAGCTGACAACCTGAAGCAAGTCTTCTTTTGGTTTCTGTTTTTGTTTTTTTAAAACCCTCCCCAAGTCTCAGGCTGCATCTGTTGGTCACACAATTACCCGTCTCAAATTTAAATTCTGATAATGAAACTCTTCTACCCAAATATTTTTAGCTTCAATTTTATGGCTTCCATATAGAAAGAGGAGGACTAACCAACAATAGAATTACTCTTAAAACCTTCAATTCTCCACATGCTACATCTTTTAGAAGAAAGTTAATGACTTTACTAGAATGTAAACTCTGTAACAAATAACTAACATAGTTGAGGAACAGCTTTGGAAACCAAAAATCCCTCACTTCCAACCTGTTCCGCTCCAACCACTGGCTCATATACGCTCTCTACATGTTCACAGCTGTTTTAACCTCTGCAGGAGGAAAAGGAAGAGGGGAGCAATAAGCTTCCTGCCTTTCAATGATGCTCAAAGAGCTACCACTAAGGATTATCTGAAAGAACACGCATGCGATTTCCACATCCAAAGAATTTCTGGCAGCACTTCCAACCCTTTCAAACTGGAGTGCCTCTGCAAGATCACATATATGCCATATATAAAATAAGGCAATTTATCAAACAGCCAAAAGTACCAGTACCCACACACCAAGATTAGTTGATAAATTTCCCATGTGTGTCAATCTTGCACTGTATCTTCATGAAATGTTAAGACATAAATTATAAAACCTGGGGATTTTATCCAACAGCAAGTTTTATGTCCAACTGTAGCAACTGAAATCCTTGACACTAAACTTCTAATAAAATCCTCATCCAAATACCCACTATTTCTTACTTTTTGAGGGATATACATTCAGCTTCATTTTGACTTTTGTATCCTTTATGTTGACTTGTTTTAAGGTTTGTTTCATTTGGATTTATATTGCAACTCTGACATGTGATTTCCCTTAAAATTTTTGCAAGCAGCCAAGCAAAGACCTTAAGCACAGAAAGATGGCACTCAACTTACATTCCTTCCAAGTCCTTCAGACCGCACAGAACACATGAGCTGAGACACACATGAGCTGTGGCTTTTCTTCAGCTTGTTGTGCCTGATTCTCTCTACTCTAACAACTCAAATGCAACACTCAGGGCTAAGCTGAATATTTAGAAAAGCACAAGCAAGAAACAAACATTTACTTTACCCTTTTCAAAATGTGAAAGTTCCCTTAAATTAAACCAGAGCATCATTTGAAGTAGTTGAGCCCACTGACACTTACTGAAAAGGCTGTTCTGGGGACCTTAGAGGTGGAAGAGGTGACCTTTTCAATCTGCATGAAGTCTTGGGCAAGAAGAGCTCATATACTCTGGTATTTGCCATTAGAATGTGTAGGGGAGAGTAGGAAACCAGCTGTCAAAGACCTTTAAATTCTAATAACGTGGCTCATTTTGCCTCTGTATCATTCACACCAAGAGAAAACTTTCCCAGCAAATCAGAAAGAACAGCAACCTAGCAATGTCTACCATTACTATTCAGGCAAAGCAGATATGCTACACATTCCAAAAAATTGTCATTGCACCCATTGCTTTGCAGAAATTACTGACATGATATAATTTTCATTTCCTTTACTACATGTTTAAAACTACCACAGCCTCTTCAATTGCTGCCTTATCTTAAGAGCACAACTCTACAGGAGCAGTAACATCAGCTCTCTCCCTTCTCCTGGGCAAAGATTTTTCACAAATCCACATGTGGGATTGAAGAAACTCAGCAAATTACTTTGCTTAGAAAGCCAGAGGTAACTTAGCTAGAAATTCATCATAAAAGCTTAAAATTAGCCACACCAAGGAAAATGTCCACCAAGCCCAGTACTGTGTGTTCAGAAATCAGCATTAGATAAGCCCCTAGGGATCTGTACAATGGTAAACACACAATGCTTCTTCCAACTCCAAAGAAATTACAACTCTGACTTCTTGAATGAGGGGCCCTCAATGGACTTTCTTCTACAAATTCAAGCAGCCATTTCTCAGATCCATAATTACCGTCAACAGCCCCTACACAAACAGATCCACTGCTCAGCCATGGACTCTGAGAAACCTCCTACTCCATGGATCTGCACCAGCTGTTTGTTACTTTAAAGCAATTTATTCTTGTACAGAAGGGCAGTGAATGAAAATCACTCAACACTCATCCCTCTTCTGCCTCTCACAACTGTGTTCAGCCCAACGATCCCACTCCTTTGCCCAAAGAGTCCTAGTCTACTCAGCTGTTCCTTGTACAAAAGCTGTCTCACACTTCTGATCATTCTGGTCACTCCAAACCACTTTCAGTTCTCCTCTATTTTACAGCATAAATGGGAACTGGCATTGAAGACCATGTGTTCAAACACAAACTATCCATATATTTACACAGCACGATAACATTTTATTGTTAGGTTTTTCCTAGCATAAATTTGGGGTTCAATCAAATAAGCACTGAGCAGATACTTTCATAAATTATTACAATCCTAAAAACTCAAACCTCAGTGAAAGTTGTCAGGTCACAGGGCATTATTTTAGATGTGAAGTTTAAAGAAGGTATGGACTTTGCACCCAGGAAAGGCAGCAGTAATAAATGAAGCCCTGGAAAACAAAGTTTCCTACACGGCTCAACTGTGATCCAGGAAGGGATCTGATTCCACAGGTAACTAATCATACACAATGATCTACCCAGTACGCAATGTCCAATTACTAAAAAAAAAAAGAAAAGAAAAGAACAGATGAGGTGATCACAGGACAGAAACTCAGCATGACAAAGCCATTGCCAGGCTGCTCTTTCCTCCAGGGTACCATTATCAAGAGAATGCCATTTACAGTGTTGGATAACTGTAACAGGTTAAAGCTATAAGACTTGTTCCATACTACTTGTGGTTTATAAATTGAGTACAGATACTGGATTTTTCTTCACTTCCTTCAATTTCTCAAAATAATGAAGAAGCCATTATTTGATAGCAATCACCTTCTTCCCCGAGTTCATGTCTTTATCAGATTATGTTGTTAGAGCCTGTTGAAACAAGCCAAAAGGCACAAGGTCCCTGCTTCAAAGGGACTGAAGCTTTCCCCTGCTCCTAATTGGAGATGTGTTGAGTTTTCTAACAGTAATGATGCATCAAAACAAAATGTGATATTTAAGCAGTAACACTAAAATCTTACACAGTGTGTTTTAAGACATTCTGACCTCTTCCAATAATTTCTAAAAAAAGATAAGCTTAAATTATTGAAGCTCCCAGCATCACATTGCAGGAGGAGGCAGACCAGGTTCATTAAAAACAGAACACCTTATGATATACCAGATGTCCTGTGGGCTCATTTGTTTAAAGTACCCAAATACACATAATGTACTTAAAGAAATACTGATAATGAAATAAGCTTGGAACAAAAAGATCCAAGTAAGATAATTGAAACTCAAGGAGAAGGTCCCATCTTTAAAAAAAATCCACCAGCGAAGAATAAAAGTAATTTTAAATATTGCACCATTTTTGTTTGTTGTTTATACAATAATCAATGAAATATAAAAACAGTTTCAGGTGAATTTCTACCTCAAAATGAATGAGTTTCTACTGAATTTGCTTCCAGCCCATCTAATATGTAACATTCAATGTGACTCACAAATCAATTCAAATATTTACATTCCACCATTACAGCTTGGAGAGATAAACTCCATACCTATATTTAAACAACAGCAGGCTCCAGTTTCCACAAGCTGTTATACATGAACAGCACCTTGGGGCTTGCAAGGGTTTCTTGGAACAGCAAGGGACTTCCTTTCCCACAGGGATCAGTGTTTGCCTGCATGAGTTGTCTTTAAGCACCTGGGCTCTCAAAACCCTGTGTGCTGAATATGTACAGGCAACAGCTGGATCATGATGCATCTGTATAGAGGTACTGAATGAAACACTGGGAAGGAGAAGCCAATCACATCACTTGTTTCTTACAGTCATTAGACCACCATTAGATTGCACTTTTAAATATTCTTCCTTGCTCTAAGTCAAAGACACGTGGAAGAGAAGAACACAACAATAATGATAATTTCATTCAAAATCTAATAAACCCACATTAAGTGCATGAAAAGCTTATAGAAAATGCATCTGAGCAAGAGATAATTCCAATAAGCACTCAGAAAAAGTGACGTTAAGAACTCCAAGGCAAAAACCTGTAGAGCCAAAATGTGCTGAAGTGCTTTTACTGTAAGCATGCAGCATCTCGGCTGTGCAGCATGCAATTCCCAGGTGTGCTGGATTAGCTGGCAACAACACTAACTTCTAGTGTCTATTATCTCCTGAATGACTGTAAGCATCATTCTAGTCCACTCAGTAAAACAAAAATCCCAAAACTGAGTGGGAAGAGGAAAAGACTGCAATGACAGCCCTGGATCTGGTGTGTGGAAGAGCCAGCCCTGCTATCAGGACTCACTCACAAATAAGAACAGTGAGGCAGCCCCCTGTGCCCGTGCAGAAATCAAAGGAATAAGAACTATCAGAGTATCCAGCACACAGTGTAAATTCTCTTCACCCTGTTTCTGGAGAGGTTTCAGAGCCAAGAAATTGGGAGTGACAGAGACTCCTCACATGCAGCGATGCCTGGAGGATCCGGAACCTGGGTACGTTAGAAGAGGCTGACTAAACTCACCGGTTTTTATCCTGCACTCCCTGCCCCACGGACAGGAATGCGTGACTGTCACACAGTCCTGCACACCTCTGCAGCCCTGACAGCATCTCACAAAGGGAGCTGGTGGTGAACGTCTACAGGTGGAGAAATTGTGACAAAGTGTCTTGGCCAAACTCATCCCGAAAGGTCAGTGGCAGAAATGGGAGTAAAATTCAGGACTATCAAGGTCCTGCATAGTGCATTATCCACCAGGCAAAGTATCACAGTGCTCTATAAATGAAGCCCTGCTTGGCTGAAGCCTGTGTTCTGCAGTGGTTGGATGTGTTCTAAATTGCTACAGATTTCAAATGCATACCCATATCAAAAGGTGCACCCATTAAAGAAATAAGGAAAGAAGTTACAGATCTAATCTCTTGTGATCTGCAAGGACTTGGGCTGAAAGTTTTTATTCAGCTGCTCCTGTGCTCCCACTGAAGATACACAGAGGCACAGGACAGTCTGACCACAGAGATTAAGATGTAAATGCTACATTTGTTTAGAGTAACCAAGCAGAAATGTAAAAAACATCTCAAATAAAGCACTTCCACATTTCTTCAGTTCACTACAACCTCTGGTTACAAGGTTGAGTCCACCTGCTGCCTATAGAGTCCCTGGAGAGCAGGCCAAGTAAACACACACACGAATGGCAACTCGAGGCTTAAGTTACTGTTGTCAAAATCTGCAGCATGAACACAAAGAACACAACACATGCAGAAAGGCAGCTGTAAAGTTGTACCTGGGGGTTTTAACTCAAAGCACACTTTTCCAGCTTGAATAAGCTGGTCTCCAGCTTAGTTTTATTCTAGATACCAATCAGCTACACGAGCCCAGCTAATGACATTTATACATTGACAGAGTATAAAATTTGCAGTTGAAATAAAGCTCTACCCATGAATCTGAGGGCAAAACTTGCATAAACAGAAGTGAGATCTTCATATTAGATTTCTTCTCACTGTTTCACCAGGAACAGTACAGGTATTAATCTGGAAATTCATCCTAAGTAGTGTAAATACTACATAAACACTGATGCTGTCCTGTAGGACACACAAGGAAAGTACAGAGCCTTCTTCTTCACTCTAAACTGTTTTAGCTCACACATCTCCTCAACATCACCAGAGGACTGACAGGTGGGATAATATATAAACTCAGGGCGTTGTTTTGAGAGAACTATTGGAAGAAACTTTTCCCTTCACGGAGAATGATAACACAGCTTAGTGCATTTGGGGACTTAATACTGTACTTGCCTCAGCAACGTGAGACCCGTGTGGTCAGTGCAGTGCACTGGACACCCACTCATCCCGAGGGGCACCTGGACACTCATCCCTCGACACTCATCCCGAGGGGCACCTCGACCTCTCCACAAAACTCCCTTCTCTCTCCTGCACGGGCTATACTCCATTCAAACTATCCCTCCGCACTTTCTCAAGCACGAAGCGGCCCAGGGGCCGTGCCTGGCCGGCGGAAGCAGCTCAGCGTTCACTCAGACTCTGCAGCCCTCCCTGCAGAGCCCGGGCGCGGCTGTGCCCAGCGAACACGCTGTGCCAGGCGAGACGGGTCCCAGAGGCTGCGGCGCCACGGCCCCCTCCAGCCACCTCCTGGGGACGAGCTCTCCGCGCACGGCCTTTGGGAACCCGGCCAGCTCCAGGGACCGGGCTCCGTTCCCGTCCGCCAGGACAGCGGGGGTGCAGACTTGTTGCTGCCGCTGCCCCCGCCCGCACCCGCCGTTCCCGGGGCGGCGGGGCTCCGGCACCCGCGGCCGCCCGGGGAGCGCTCGGCAGCGGCCCAAGGCTCCGCCCGCCCCGCGCCCCCTGCGAGTGCCGCCCGCCCGTTCCCCCGCCGCTCCCCC